>NC_064602.1:12297500-12552500 GCF_943734735.2 Anopheles gambiae | reverse complement strand
GCACCGAAGCCGAGCAGCGTCTCCACCACGGCCGGTTTGGCCGATTGAACAGCAATGTGTAAGGCAGTGTAGTGATCCTGCCCCCAAAAAAAGGAACAGAGAAAAGTCAAACCATTTGCTCCACGAATCTTCGAAAATCTTTCCACTCTCCAATGTCACTCACATTCGTTGGGACGTCCACCTTTTCGCCCTTGTTCAGCAGCGTACTGATAATACCCACGTGGCCGTACTTGGCCGCGGTGTGGATACTCCGTGCACCTCCCTTGTTTGGCATATGAAGATAGACACCCTTGCGAAACAACGTCGTCGCACACTCGGCATGACCGTTCAGTGAGGCGATATGCATCAGTGTGCTGCCGTCCTTGGTTCGTTCGTAGATGCTGGCCCGATACTTGTCGACCAGTATTTCAATGATTGACGCATGTCCATTTTCAGCTGCCAGATGCATCGGTGTACGATCTGTGCGATGGGATAAGAGATAAGAGGCACTGTTAATGCACTGCTCTCTTCCCCGAAATCAGCTCACCTTGCCACCTTACCTTGAAAATCAGTGATCGCTGCCGAGGCTCGCACGGTGTAGAAGTACTTCACCATCGCCTCATCGCCCTCGGCCGCCGCAATGTGGAGCGCCGTCTGGCCCTCGCCATTCTGCACGTCCACATTCGCCCCGTAGTCGATGAGGATGCGGGCCATCTCGACGTCCTTCCGCCGCGCGGCCAAATGCAGTGCCGTGTCGCCATTGGTAGTGGTGGCCTGTTGCACCGAGAACGAGAGGACGAGAGAAAAAAAAAGACGACGCACCCGGGGGGGCGAAAAGATTGCGAAAGAAAGGACAAAAACACTGCATTAGTAACGCTGCCATGCCATAACGTTTCACTTGATTTACGCAGGACAGTCTACGCGCTAGTCATACACACAGAGACACAGACAGAAATAAACAGCACATTACTTCATCCACCACATCCAATATGAAGCCCCAGCGTCGACGCATACTTCCTGGTCCGGGATGATCCATGCCGACTAATGATCGTGCGATGTGTGATGGTGGGGGGGCGGTGAACCGAGATGAATCGAACTGACAGCTCTCACCCGCTCTTCTCACCAGGATGATGGTCCAATTCGGCTGATTCCAACACACACACACACTTGTTCAGCAAAATTATGCAACATCTGGCAACCGTCACCTTAACGCACGACGACGGTACCTGCTCGTGGCGAATGCATTGTGCAACTGCAACGGGCCGAGCTGCCGAGCTGAAAAGCCCAGTCCAGTCCGGAGTCCATCGGAGCTGCTGCTGCTGCTGCTGCTGTCGTCATCAGGGCTTTTCGTGCGTCCTAAATACATGTCCTGTGCAGCGGTCCCCCTAGACAGGACCGCCCAAACAAGACCACCGACTGATACTTGCCCCGGCCGAACCGAAGCCGTATGTTTTTATGTACCAGGCGTGATTGTTTATATTTAAAGACCCCCTACTCGAGTGGCTCAAAACCTATGGTACGGTGTGTGGGTTTGTTCCCACACATGCCAGTGCGTTGTTTTTGTTTGCTTTCCGCTGTCGGGCACTGATCGGGAACGGGAATGATGAACAGCCCCCTGCACACACACACACACACACAGGTGGTATATGTCTTTTATCACCACCGTCGACCGGGTGCAGGCTTTTCCGTTTTCCATTCGGTCATCCGTCTTGCTTGGCATTGGCGTCCCTTGCTGGAGGGGACATCTTCCACTGCTGGTAGTTGGAGTGTAGTCCGACGAAACACAAACAAACAAAAAACGCCTTTGCAAAGGTACTCCACTCGCCTAAGGAATGGCCAACGGAACTTCGTTGACATGTCAGTTCGGTTCCGTTTTTGGGTTTTTGCTGCCATTTCCGGATTGCATACTGGCGGCGTTTTGATTTTTTTCTGTCTCTGCAGACTTCTTAGACTGTGGAGTAGTGGAGTTGTCATTCTCAAACCATGCAAAAAAAGCCCATGTAAGTAATTGTCCTTGTTATCCGTTGATTAGGCTTCGGCTTTTCACAACTGCTCACAACAATCGATGCGCAAAAACCATGGACCAAAGCTCTTGGCTACGTTATTGCGAGCTCTGCTTCTACAGGTCCTCTGATGACGAATGGGAAACTTCCACCCTGTTCAGCGCCAGCACCCAACAAAAGGGCTAGAGCGAGAGGTTCAATGGCACGCCGGTCTATCTGCATCAGCTGACATGCGGCTGATTTATAAGGTGAAGGCTTTCGGTATCCGTTCCCAATCGAGGGCCAAGCGTCACACCTGCATACGGAGAGACCTTATGCATTCCCGGGGGGCTCCAGCTACACGATGTCGTTTCGGTTTCGGTGATCTTCACCTGTCTTTTCTGCTGTTTTACCTGTTTTTTTTTTTTGTCGCTGTGAGGTAGTTTTTTTCATGCAGTTCTAACGACAAACTACGAGAAGGAAAAACAACAATCAAGGATACGATTCACACGAATTCTTGCACACCCGACGTCGTCCTCGTCGTTATCGTTGTCGTAGGTGTGCGGGCAAAACAAAAGGAGGCCACACAAAAGTGAAACGGCAACACACACAACACTCATGCTTGTTGGGTGAGAGGAGTGGGGAGTTGAGAAAAAAAGTTCACACAGTCACACTACCTAGAGCATAAAATTAAGAAGTTGAAGTTCAAGTCGCACGTCACACGCGGGAGGGAATTTCACACGCGAAGTACGCGAGAGGAGGACAAATTAGCTACATCGAAGGTGCAAACGGCGTGAAGCGCATACAACGATGCCGAAACGGTTGGTGTCCTTGCTGTGGTTTGAATTTGAGACGAGGAAAGGGTAGCTACCAATACTGAGCTACATATCGTTTGAATTATTTACCGTTTGTTTTGAATTATTTATATCCTGAAAGGTCTGAAATGATTCTGCATGCAGAATCATTGAAATCATTGCCAAACTATCGCAACAGTATATAAACGCTCGAAATATCTAATGACCATGTATCCACAACTTGACTGTTTAGTAATTTTCTCTTTGCAATTATAACGATGACACAAAGATCAAACTATCTGTAAAATTCCACTCAATTTTTAATACGGGGGTGTAGCTCAGATGGTAGAGCGCTCGCTTAGCATGTGAGAGGTACTGGGATCGATACCCAGCATCTCCAGTGGAACTTTTTTCTATTATTTAGAAAAGTTTTTTTTTAATATATGTGTACGTTTTAGAGGCGAACGATTTCAATAGCCTCAAAGTCTCATTAAGAAAATAATATCATCTTCATACTCTGTTTGCAAAAATTAATATTCAAAGTATTTTAAAGTGCTAATGTGGAACTCACTTGGAAAATCCTGATATAATAAGCTGAGACTCTAATATTGATTATGTTAAAGCTCCTCAATATCATTTATTTTCCTATTAATTTATTTGTTCTTCTGTAAGCCTTTTAAATAAGTGCGTATCTCAGCTGCACAAAACGTATCACGCACTGTCTCCATGATTTTAAAACATGGTTGGTGTCAATGCCGACAAAAATGTTATTTTAATAGAATAAGTCTAAAATTGTATTTCATAAATCGTACCTATAGTCTAAAGGTATTCATTAGTACCTCAAAAAGTTTAAATTAAGATCATTATAAGAGATTGGCCTTACAAATGTGGTTCGCTGTCAATATAACCTCAATAAAAACATATCAATACTACCATCAAAACTACAACAATGGAACAACGTCCGGATAAGACTTTAAGTTCTTTTCACATGCCTGTCCTATTGCCCTAGAAACCAGTGACTATTTACTAGCTTTCATTTCTTTACTTCATCAAATTAGACGTTCTCTGAATGTGGCCTCAGGTTTATCAAAAGTGAAGAAATCAGCGATCAAGTTAAATTTGCAGGAAATAGATGTTATAGAGTTATCAAATTGCCACCAGACCGGGAATAGCCTCGCTTGAGCGAGAGAAAATCGTGATGCCGAGAAACCGCTCTGGGTACATGTATATTCAGTAGCTCAAATATTTTTGGGGCATCAATGAATCAATAACTTCAGTATTCCTGCTACGAAGAGATCATGCGCATTTTTCCTTCTATTGCTTAAAGTCTCACGTTCAAGTAGCTGATAGTGAGATATTTATAGTGGAAATCACCATGGCTTGCCATGGTAATCCTCTAAGATCATGACGGCTACGCTTTCGTTAAAAGAATGAAATCCTTTTTACCTATAAATCCACATACAAAGACCAAATCGACGCATGTTTAAGGGTATATGCTAGGATTACCTAGGCACGCTGGCATATATAGCTGTGCCCCTAAAATTGTGTGTCATGTTTCAAATAAACTATTTTCTTTTGCTTTGTTGGATGGAATTCATATTTCAAAATTAATATACCAAGATGTGCTGAGCTCATGGAAAAGACTGTTATTAAACAAAAAATCACTTTAAGACAACTAAAATGCGTTACAAATTTAAGATACTTTCTAGATTAAAGAGCAAACATGAAGGTTATACAAAATCCCAAGGATGTACAAACAAGATTTTGTAGATTCAACAATTGTACACACATTAGGATATATTATCCATGTAATCCAAGAGTCCAAGCGTGGTAAAGTTCGGAAAAAGGTTCACTTCACTGAAGTTTAAACCTGATTTGAGTAGAACTTTGTCAACCTGTATTGCTTCTATATCTGGATTTAGAATATACACACACAAATGACAGTAAATATCAATAATTACCAGACTTTCTGCGCCTTTGCTCACTTTGATCCAATAAACAGCATAACTTCACGACAATGGCAACAGCGTGTAGCGCTTTTATCCAAACTTTCCACACTTATCCAGCCCCGATTCAGTAGCCACCTAAAGTTCATCGAACCGGTCATGTAGTTTGTTATAATTATAACAACCATTACCAGGGCCCACAATACAACCGGCACCACAAATAAAATATCCAACCGACAGCCACGACACCAGCCGCTCTTTGATGTTGGCAATCGCTGCTGACACCTGTAGTGATGTTTATAATTATTGAACAATATTTTTTCCCCCCATTAGAGAGCAAACACAAACTTTCATTCCGCCGTCTCATTCTTCCTCAACCACTTTACACCACAGCAAACCCTCTTTCATTTGAGGTTTTGCTTCTTCGATTGCTATCAACATAACTTTCCGCAGCACTGTTTGGGTGGGCTACATCGCTACCACAATTGTTCTCCAACTCCCGTTCCAAAAAAAACAGACAAAACCTAATTTCGAAACACACTCACAAATTAATCTGCACCATCATTCCGCTGAGTCTGCTGCAAGCATTTCCGTAAACGACCCTTTTGAGTCGTCTAGTTTCTATTTGTGGACGCGATTTTCGCGCGCCGATTTTAACGATGATAGTTTAAAATCCTCCACGGAGACTATGGCGTGGCCACAGCCAGCCATCGTCGTTCATCGTTTCGGGCGCGCCCGGCTTTCGCTTTTGTCAGGACAGGACAACATTTGCACTGGTTTATTCTTCGTCCAACGGCGCCATTCCTACCCGCCGAGGCACTGAAGGGAACCCCCGGCCGGGGGTTGAAGCACACTTTTGCGACGAAATGAGCGCAGCATTGGGGCGACGGGGTCTGGGGTTAGGAAAACAAACACGCGGCACGGTTTGGCACTGAACGGTGGCGGCAGCACAACATTGAACGAGCGTTTCGTTGTTTTTTTTTTTTGCACATTTTTTGTTCTGCTCCTTCTGGTTCTTCTTCTTTGCCAATTCACATCGATGGGACGAGCATGTTTACGCTCCTGTGACGAACACCCTTCGTTGTTCTCGGGCGACGCGACGCGGTAAGAAGTGCAGAGACATGGGGGCACCAGCACCAGAAAATCAATCATTCCAGGGCCAAATCTTGGATCACAAGCTTCGGATTCGGTTCGATTCGGGGGTGTTTGTACGATTCGCGGCACAGCGGTATTGGACAATGCTACACCACAGGGAAGAATGCAATATACTGACACGAGCAAACGAACGCAATCCAACACTCCAAAAGGGCTTTTGTCACGGACGAAGATCTGACGGTCTCCTGTGTGCGATGGGCGAACTTCCTGTACAATGTGGGTCGAGTAACACCCTGTGACCCCATGCACAGCTTAATCACAAGTAAGCACACTCTCACACCGTTACTGGCACCAGCTCCAGCTGGTCGTCACACGCTTCCGGACGCCTTGATTGACAGGCGGGCATACCAACAAGCACACACAGACACACACCGTTTGAAGTTGCATTTGGTTGGTGCAGCTTGATGCACCAGCGATGTTACGTAATTGTGCTGAATGCAGTTGTGCATGCGTCGTGTTTCCGGTAGCGGGGCTCTTTTTTTGGTGCGGTATTAGGATCTTTCACCATAAGCGCTGGCGATAATGCGCTGATTGCCAATTGAAGAGAGCACTTTGGTATGACGGTTTGATGCAACATGAGGAGAACTATTTCTGATGCAAATGCACTAAACACAGCGTAATTTGGATTATGTGATGATAAAAAAGCGATTCACACACACACACATACACACCCACACTATTAAGCATAAACAAACACACACAAACAAACACACGAAAACACAAACCATCTTCGCACACACACTCTCTCTCTCTCACCAGACATTCGCAGGCAAAAACGAAAAAACCGAATCATTTCTTCTCTCCAACGACACACACACCCACTGGTCACCGATCACTTGCCAACTCACCTTCAGCTGGTCCGCCGTCTGGGACGAGAGCAACTCCCGGCACATCGACTGGTTGCCCGCCTCGACGGCGAGCAGGAGCGGGATCTTGCCTTTCTGTAAAAAATTATGCCTTACTATCTCTTTCCAGGTGGCGGCCTGGCGCCGCTGCCGGCGGCGGTACCGGAGCGAGGCAAACATCGAGGTGGTCAGCTTGTGCATGGTGGCCCCGCCGTCCCGCTCGCGGCCACCGGGACGCACGGGGTGGTCCGGCCGTGGCCGGCCGCGCGGCTGCTGTGACGAACGGCGCCGGACGGCACTGCTGCTGCTGCTTCCGCCATTGCTGCGACTGTTGCGCCCGTAGCGCCTGCTGATGCTGCCGCTGGTGCGTCGCGGCTGGTCGGGCGCCGGTTCAACGGTCAGCCAGCTCCGGTCACCTCCGGCAGTCCCGGCGGCGGCGGCGGCGGTTGCGGCACCCGGTGGCGCCGGTACCGCCTGCCCAGCCCGCGCCACATTTACCTCGGTTGCGTTGGTCGCGAACGCGGCGGAGAACGAGCCGGCGGTCAGTTCGGTCGGCGATCTGGTCGGTGTGCGGGGCGAGCTGCCGTCGGTCGAGGCCCGCTCCGCCTGCTCCGCCTGGCTAATGACGGCCGCCTTGATCGGGTTAAACTTGGCGTACTTCGACTGCACATTCTGGAAGCGCTTGCCAAAGTTGGACGACATGGTCCTACCGTACCCACTGTCATATTTAAACTACTGAGGCGCGCAATTTCGTACCGATTCGCCTTGGCTTTTGCCCCGCATCGAGCGCATCCATTCGCTCGCTCGCTTCACGCGCTCTATCGCTCCTTCCCGTTCTGTCTGTCGGGTCGGGCTTCCCCCAAACCAACCCCATTCCAGCCACACAAGACCCATCCACCGAATGGCTCCAATAAAGCGGGCCCGAAACCGAGTCCTTCGAAACGCGATTCACGCGAAAACACCCGCCCGACAAGATAAGGCGGTATCATAACTGGAGGGGGGGGGGGGAGTGAGTCGCAAAAGGAAGGGACACACACTGTTCGAACGGTTCGGTGGGCTGTGAGTGTTGTCTGTGTGTGCGAGCATGCGATGGCATTCGGGTTTCCAATCGCGCGCCCACTGCCAAATGACGTACAAATATTGCTTTCCGTTTCGATAGTGGCTGCCGTGCGATAGTGTTGGTGGCGCATCCGAACGCTCCTTCGCACAAAACAATCCTCGCCACCGCCGCCGACAAGGGAAGTTCGCTGCTCGGCAAGCAGCGGTAAGCAGTCCGATGATAGGCACACCCTCCCCATCATCGCAAGACGATCGTCTCACTCCTCCCTCCCAGTCGGCGGTTATTATAAGGATATTTAATTTACACCCCTCTCCACCCACACAGCTCCCCATTCCCTTCTGTGCTGACTTAGATTTTGCAAACACCTTCACGGAAACCCGAGACTCGAACGAGACTCGAACGAACGCCATAGTTTTTCATTTCTATCTCGTTCTCCTTCTCTCTCTTTCTTTCTCTCTTTCTGTGTACCCCCACTCCCACTCCCTTACTGAAAGTTTTTTGCATTAGAATGGCGGCGATTTAGCATACCATTCCGCAGCAGAGCGGTCGGTTCGCACCTTGCCAAGGACCTGCCGGCTCGATTAGTGCCGCAACCGTTGCATACATTCCGGCGCTTAACCGTGCATGCAAAGAAGGGCCCAGCGCGCGCGCTTCGTGATGATAATGTTCGCCCCCGTAAAGACTATCTTAACGTGGCCCTCACACACACACACACACACACACATAGGGTGGCCGAGTTGAAGGTTCCTTTTTTGCACAACACCCACAATTCCCCCTCTCTTATCCCTTCCAAATCGGACTTTATTCCACGCGAAACGCCACCGAGTAACACCTTCTTTTTTTTGGGGCAAAAAGCAATAGCAAGCAGTAGGGGCAGAAGAAGCAATGAAATGAACAATTTTTGACACAATTCACAACTTGGGCACCACGTGTGAGTGTGTGTGTGCCCCACAAACACGTACACAGACACATCAAACAATTCTAACCAAGCACTAGAAACACTCATTTTGCCCAACTAAAGGCGCTTTTGGGTGAGTCCACAGTTCCATGTTGGGCCTTTTTTTTTGGGCACCATGTATGCTCGGTTTTTTTTTCTTTTGGTATGGATTGTCCGTGTGAGATAGTCCACACGGCTCCACAAGCTCTACTTCCCCCAGACCAAACGCGAGGAAGCTATCAGCTGAAATGTTTATTGCAGGCAGTTCCCTCCTACACACGCCACAGCACGGCAGGAGGTTATCTTCCAGCGCCGCTTCCTCCTTGAGCTCTTCTTCCAACGGGGGCGAATTGATAGCACCCCTTCACGCAACGGTCTCGCGGCACGGAATGCGCCAGCCAACCGAACAACTCGGCCACCGCTCGCGACCGACCGACCCGCAACCGAGATGTCTTGCGAAGGGCTCCTTTAACGCACCCAATCTCTCTGTATATGTGTTTGTGTGTGGGTTTTGCAGGAAAGCAAAGCGATGGAGAAGGCAAAGCGGAACTAGTACCTGGTCCCGGTAGAGCAGCTCTGCGTTGGGTTTCGCGGCGACACCACGATAGGAAGATCGCACCGGACGCGGTTTCATCGCTCGCGCGCGCTCGCTCCTAGACTGTCACCTCACTACTGAGGTGACTGGCGGGTGTGATCGCACTGTCCCAAACGGTCCCCCGCGTGTGTGTGTGTGTGTGTGTGCTCTGCAATGAAACACAGTAACAGGTTTCCCTCGGTTCGCAAACGCACACGCCATATGCAAACACCTTTCCTCCAGCCAAGCCTTTCAACACAAAGGGCGCTCTCCCTTACACGACCTATTCGGGTGGCTTTGTGCAGCTTTATGGCCTTCCTCGCTGGGATGGAAAGGGTAGATGGAAAGGGCGCAATGCAGGTGCTGGGGGTGGGTGAGTGCAATAAAATTATAAATTGCAATTTTTATGGAAAATCCCTTCGCCTGCATACAGTGCCGCACCGCAAACAGCAGCGAAAGCTAGGCCAAGGAGGACCGGCCACCCGCACAGGGAAGAGTTTTGTGTTCCCGATGCACGCCTCCCCATGCCCAGGAACCTCTGAGCAGTGAGCAGTGTGTGTGTGTGTGCAACAGGCATGGCACGAGCTGAGCTAGTTTCCGGTGTTTCCGTGTGCAAGCTCGCTCTGGCAAGCAACAACTGCCCGAGACACGCCCGAGATCTTAATTACACGACTCGGACCGATGGAGCAATCGTGCAGCTGACCCCGCAAACTGCTCATCCGGAAAAAAACTTACGACCAACCTGTGGGTTGGAGTGCTTAGCTTTTCCTTCGACGGAAAAAGTAGGCCGCCCTCGTGCTTGGGTTAGATTTCTTCAGTACCATGCAAGCGTAACACAAGCCTTTGCACAAAACGGTGGTGTTTCCATGTGTCCCCAGGCGGGCTCCGTCGATCCAAAGGGCTTCGTATAGGTGTAGGTGACCGTCCCTCGCCTTCCCATCGCATACGTGGCGAATGTCATAAATTGCTTTCCTTACTATTTATTGCTATTGATCTAACCGAAAGGTAATCGCACTGGGTAAGCGTTCCCACTACCTGGGTAAACCCAACGGATCACACCCGAGCTTTGTGTGGGTTTAGAATTTGGGCTTTCAACGGGACCAACATGCCTTCCAATCATGGATGGAGTGTATTGCTAGCTTGCAAACTATTATAGAACTAAAAGAATGCAAATAGAATAACGACTGTCTCTGGACGGCCTTGCAAAGCGCTTGCAAAATTGAAATATAATAATTTATTGTGTTTGGTTGCAATAATTTTGATAAATTATTAGTTTGATGCTTGAAGCAAATTGATGGAAACAACATTTGAAAAGATTCTGGTATGGTTGTACGAATAAAAGCAATAAATAAACCTTACAGCTACTTCAATTTATTAGCCAATTCCAGCATACTAAGGAGTAAACTTTGATGCTGCCCAATATTCTTTACATATCCTCCTTTTATGTCCCCATCGAATTCCTTTGTGCAACAGAACTGAATTTACTGTAATTGCAAAAAAACTAAATTCTTTCTCCATTCCAAAAAACAAGACACCAACCCATCCACATGGTTTTCATTCACGAGCGCATCGGAATTCACCTTGATTGATTGAACCCAAAATCCCAAACAGGGTTGCAGGGTGTATCGATTTTACGCGCGAGCGCACACTCCCTCCCAACCCGGTGTCAATCGTTTTGGCATTGCATTGCGATAAATTTTTCGCGAGGTATAACAAACGTAACCAAAAAAAACTAAAAAAGCTCCACCCAACACAGCTGCAAAAAGGTGTGGAGTTCCAAACGTTAGAGGCATCGGTACCTCGCGCACACAATCAACTCATTAAAGACGAATCAGCATTGTCCATACAGACCATCACAGTTACTAAATGAGGGGACGGAAGGAAGGTGATGGAACCACATTCCGAAGGACAATCGCCATAGCAACCAACGGCTAAGGTTGAATGGTTTTGCAAGCAACCGGGGGGAGAGAAGAAAAAAAAGGGTAAAATAAATAAACATCGAGCAACGTGTCAAATCGGGCGGTATTGATCGATCCTGCCCAACCAAGCGTGGCTCGTGTACCAGCGGGTTCGGGTTTTCGGGCCTCGTGTTCGGGTTCGGGCGTTCAGTTGTGTTGTTTGCTGTAGTGGTATTAGTGATTGTGGGCCTATCAGTGTTGGTGAATGTCCTCAAAGGTTGGTCCCTTCCACATCCATGTTTCCCTCTCCCCCCCCTTCCGAAGGGAAACACTTGACACGCGGATGTACGATGCTTATCTGTATTTCCTGCGTCGATTGTCTGTCTGGTGCTGTGTAACGATGGTGGCGGGCAGCCTGTGAGACACGCCCCGTACCAACCGGACCGGACATTACATGATTTACTACGCAAAAGCACAACTGGACGGCTTGGGGTAGATGTGTTTTTGGGTGGTTTGTGTTTTTATTTCTTTTTAGGCACAAATAAACAAGGAGGTAATTTCAATGCTCGAAGTAGAGACCAACTGAATGAGCTTGTTGGAAACTATTGGTTTATGTTTTGATTATTTTTATCATTTTAAATTAACCAATGTAAATGCGATTACATGGAAATTGGACATTTATAAATACGCAAACTGAATGGTAAATATTACTTATTTTTTATCTTATGTATCATAAAATTAAGCATGTAAATTAAGAGCATAGAATTACCCACTAATGCTAAAAAAATCAAGATAAAAATATCACCGCGAAGTAGGAACCAAAAACAACAAAAACATTAGCTTGCTACAAAAGATACTAAGCTATACTTTTTTACATCTTTTTCTTATATTTGGCCTAAACGTCCTACATGGACATGCCAGCCTATACTAGCATTCGAGACTTTATTCAGTACCACGCAGCCGGATAATTAAGTCCTTGCTAGGAGAAGACGGCTAATTCTACGCTTGAACCCATGACGGGCATGTTATTGAGTCGTTCGAATTGATGACTGTATCACGAGACTGCTGACTGCTGTTTTCTAACATAGCTGAGATGAATCAGTTTTGAAAATTCCAATTTGATACGGTTTTAGGATCTAAACTTCCGGCAATGCCAATTCAAATAGAATATTTCAAAACGATGCATCTTGCAAGGTAGAAGCAGAAATGCTCGGTTCATTTTTCATGTCCTTTATCCTTTCATGATTGTCCTTTGTTAATTTTGTTAACAACTTTACTTTGTTCCACAATAGACCCTTTTCCCATTTTGAGTTATCATCTCGGTCGTCTTTAATCTTTGTTCCACTTTGTAGATGTAAACTGAGACATTACTTAGATTTGGCTTAAGACAACATTAACATTTTGTTGTGCAACCCACATGGTTTCAATGCATTAAAAAGTGCAGTATGATTCTTCTTCATGATGATTTAAGCAGTGCGGCGGTCGTCAGCCAAGGGCCTGGCGTTAACGAGTTAGGCCATCTGTAACAAGTAATTCTAGCAGTTGGAGGAAAGCACAGTCGATTTGATATTTCAACCGATGAAGGACATATTGTAGGGGTACATTCACTATGAACCACATATGCAAAAACATCTATTTACACAGAACATTCACCTAGATCGTTAGTAATGCCTCAAGTACTTATAAATGGAACCTTCGCCAGTCTGTCATCAAAAAGATCTAAGGCCCGAAGGGTGCTGTTACCTTTTTGGTTTTTTGGTAAGCATTGAACCCTCATTTGAAGGTAAAAAGTGTGGATTAGGCTAAAAATTAACTCATAAAATATACTTCGCGACAAAAAAAAAAAATTGGCTTGAAGTCAAACATGGCAAGAGCAAGAATCAGTTTGCTCAAAAAGAAAGACAAATCCGTTTCTTTTGGCCAGTGTTTTTGGTCGTTTAAAACGCTGATAGTATTTGCTGGATAATTATCGCATAAGAATTACTTAGACACAAACAAATAAAACTAATTTTCACTAACTAAGTCGAAGAGAACCTTTTTTAATATTTTCTACAATAAAAACATTCAAAACATAACCCAACCGTTTGCACGTGTGAAGAAGTGCAATTTGCACATTTCAAATAATCTTGCAAAGCAATCGCCATAAACGTCCTTAGGTACCAGTCCTCTGTTTATTCGATATTCAAAAGCAACTACGTTTGTTGCCAAAACGTACCCAACAATGCACAACACAGTAGTACACGCGGGCCACCTCTTTCGAATTGCATTAGTCGTTAAATTTAGGTCGCAGGACCAGTTACTTTCGCGGCGCCAGCAACCTTCCCTACACACATAACACATAAAGGAGAATTGAATTTTCACCTTCCCAACCCACCCAAAACCCCAATACCAAAAACACCTGTCAATCGTGGCCCAGTTTCCCCTTAACCCACCCCCTATCAGGACTACTTTGTATAACTGAGACGATCGTTTTCACATTCTCCCCCAACCCAAAATATCCTCACCAAATAACAGTAAGACCGAAAAGAATACCGCTCGCGGAAAGGGTGTGAACCAAAATTGCTTCCTACCAAATGTTTGCCTCCAGCTCCAACCATACTCGCCGTCGACGTTGTTAGACTTCTTTGCGTACAAAAAAAAACCGTTTATTCATACTTACACCATCAGTCTTTGTTCGTATGTCCTTACCGGCCGCCGTTAGCAGCGCGCGTAAAATTGCCGTCGCCGTTCCGGTCTGTCTGCTAGCTACCAAATGTACGGCCGTTTGCTGCCGCGACTGTTGGGCAATGGATCGGGATAGGAAGCCAGGGATAGGTAGTGGAAAGTAGAAAAATTACATGTAATTAGTAACAGGGCATGGCGCTGATTTGCTAATTGTCTTGGAACTGAAAGAAGCGCAAAAATTAAACTACAATTTCACTACAAAAACACGGACGATCCATCAGCGAGACAAGGCAAGAGAAGGGAATACTCGTACACCATGATCCATTCACGGACGGCAGCTCAATTCGGCGGCAGCTCTCAGCAGACCTCGCTACTTACCCCCTGCTGCTCCTGCGGTTGCAGCTGGCCAACGAAATTTTCATCCTCGAGCAGAAGCTTCTGGAAGAATTTGAAGAAGGCTTCCTCTTTGGCGTGCGCCTCCTCTTCGTAGGCATTCAGTATCAGTCTCTGCAAGAAGTGTGTGTTGTGTGAGTTTGTCAAACGCAATGTGAATGTGAATACACCCCGTACGGATGAATGAATTGGATTCGTGTTTGTTTGGAGTAGATCTCTTCCTTTTTGGAGCAAAACAATAACCCTGCCAACCAATTGAGATGCCATCCAGAATCGTCCCCCAGAATGGAGAAAGCAAGAGGAAAAGAGGACTTTTGAAACTAAACAAAATCAATTCACAATTAAAAGCTACTATAATGCACACACACAAACACACGCGCAACCTACAGCGACATCCTCGAACGTGAGGTCACGATCGTCACCAGTGTCCATCACTTTCTGCACCACCGACTTCATCTTCAGCTTGCCCTTGAGCTTCTCCATCGCGCACCGGTCAGTTTGCACCGTTTGCACCAGCCACACAATCGTCAGCCCGAGTACGCATTCAAACTGCACCAAACTGCCGCGAACCGAAGCGTCCTGACACATTGCCACCGCTCAACTGATACACCAAGACGCCGCTGTTGCTGCTACGGTTGCATACTTTTGGGCGTTTTTTAGCGCCGAGAGTACCTTCATTATTGGGTTTTTGGAAGGGAAAGTCCCCCGAGCAGGGGGAAGGGATAGTTTTGCCAGTTTCAAACGGGAACGAACAGCGAAAAGCACAACGTCGAAACCTAGGCTTCGAACCCGTTTACATCGTGTCTTCGCGCATCGATTTGTTGGCGCTCCCTATTGACTGTCCCTAGTAAAATGAAACTTTCCCACCAGCCAGCCACTCAACAAGGCGCTTTCGATTATCTGTTTTGTAACGAAGACGAAGGAGAAGGCGTACGCCCTGGCTGCCTCATCCCTTAAGTTTTACACACTATAATCTGGGTCACCAACTGTCTCGAACAGAAAAAAACCTCTCCCTTCGGCAAAAAGATCATAAATTTGTGGCCCCCAGTCGCTATTTATTTATTTCACTTCCGCTTTCGATTGACTTTTATTAGACTCGGGTCGATTTGTTTGTGCGTTTTGCTTTCCTTACAGACACACACACACACAACTAAAACAACTGGGCGACGCACTTTCAGTCCACTATAGCCCGTTCCACACTGGTTCGGTTATCGCACAACGACAAGAAAAACCGCGCCCTAGGATGCTCTGACGACCGAACAGAACAACCGTCCATCATTCATCGGGTGCTTCTTCGGCGGCAATGGCCGGATGGCCATCGGCGGCCCACACTTACCCACGTATCCGAGTGATGCAAGTCGAGTAGCTTCGCGATCAGCTCCATCCGAGCACTGAGCGGCGCGCCGAAAAGTCTGCAAGTGCTACGACCCCGGGCGCAAAGTGGAAAACTTTGCCTAGCGGGCTAGTCCCGCCACCAAAACCGCCCCGCATTTTCGCATTGGCAGACACATGGTGCTGTGCTGTCGGTGCTTTCGGGCTGCAAATTACACCTAAATCCTTCCCCGCCTTAACCATTTGGCACACCGCGAACCGAGGTCCCCTTTTCCTTTCCCAAGTGGTGCGGCGTAAAGCGGCGGAACCGTCGATTATACACGCTGCACTGTTGGCACTGTTTGTGTTGATCCTCCTGCGCCACCTCACCTTTTTGAAGGGTAAGAAGGGTGGAAAACCTTCACTCAAATTTGGCGCTAAATGCATTTAGAGAAAGTGGCGCGAAAGCGTACGTGCCCGTTGACTTTAATCCTTTGCCAGCAACGTGGACGTGTGCAGCCATTTCCGACACGTTTATGGGGCAAACGAGCAATGGCAAAAAAGGGGTGTTGGTTGTACGTGTTATACAGAAACGTATGCCAACGAGGCGAGGTGAAATGAGGGTTAGGGGAAAATACAACCGAGCTGTATTGAGCAATGACACGCGGCGTGTACCAGTGGTGGGATACGTAGACCGGGGAAAAAAGTGTGGCCTATATTTAATGCACACACGCGGGCTATTTTCAGCACAAACCTTTCGTGCAGGAGGTTTTACGATTTTGCACAAAAGTTTTAACAAAATTTAGAATTTATGATATTTTACGTGCACACTTTAAGGCGTAGTAATGTTGCAGACATATTGAATAATTAATAACTAACACATTAGTTACTTAACATTAATAAAAAACGTTGGATTGCTTTGAAAACCATGATGCAAATAACAATATACATAGAGAACAGGTATCAAGAATATGAAAATCGCAATATTGTTTGTAGGAGCTTTTTGGGTTAAAACTTTAAAGCTAACATTAATTATAATTCTCTGTTTCGTACTCAACATTCAAGAAGCATAAAGGCATAGTCTAAAATATGGGATCATTTGCTGAATTAAGATTGGATATTCCAACAAATTGAATGCATAGTTGATTTTTAAAGGTAGTCAATGTATTCTTTAAAATTGAAAATTATACTGACTGCAAATAGAAACAAACTTTTACTAATTATTTGATGGAAATTGGACTTTGCCATAGAGTCTAGAGCCATAGAGTGCCTCTTTTGGCAGGCTTTTTCGAAATTCCTATTGGATATGTCCAACAAGGGTGCTATAGAGACCAATTCCCATTACATTAAGTTCATTTGACGTTAGAAAGAGTTCATTAAGTGTCCCACAGCTATGATAACTCGTGGAAAACCCTGTAAGAATACATACCCTAAAATACCAACATTGAAATAATTAGAAGATATTTTCTGCTTGTACGCAGATACGTAGATGACGATAGGTTATAAATTGACAGAAAGTAGTTTTGATTTTACAGTAACAACTTCATTACATATAAGTGACCAAAAACTATCACAAATACTTAAACTTGATCCTCCAGTTCATCTAGGAAATTATTTTGCTTCTAAAACTTGATACTTTAATATCTAAAAATTGCAGTGTAGATCATATCATTCAATTTTTTGTTTGCAGAGCCTATGTCTACAGCATCCTTAAGTATTAAAATTACGTTGCGCTTAGTTAAAACCGTTCTACTTTATATTTGGTAATGGACCGTGAACGCTTTTCGAAGACATTGCAAGCCGCACGTACAACTGCATTCGGCAATTTGTCCAAAATATTCTTCAAACGATGCTTGAATAACTCTTAACTCAAATGCTTAATGTTGTCAAGCTTTCCTAGCATATGTTCCACAAAAACTGAAATCAATGACAGCAGGCTATTCAGAAGAACTGAGGAAGTTCTCCTTATACCATTCCTGAACAATAGAAGCCTTATGGGCTGGAGCTGAATCCTTCTTAAAGCAAAAAACAACAATCTTTTACATACAATGCATTGGTGCAATCCTTCAAATAGCTTTTCTCTTGACAATTTCTCTGTTGTAAATATCGCTAAAAAGAGTGTCGTTCGACTGTTATTTAACGGCTGGTATATCTCAAAAACATGGTCTATAAATACAATCATTTTGCTTGCTCGAAGTTACCTCCAAAGTAATCAATGTTTCGTCCAAAAACTAATCTTGTTACCAGCGTGCGTTTTCGGCAGCTACCGAGAGCTTACTAGCCTCCTTCTAGTTGAATCCATTGTAGATGTTTATAGCTGAACTGAAAACTGACTTCTTTATTTCTAATAAATTGTACACAAGACAATCTGTGCAACAATTATCATATATTTGACACTCGTGGCATACTTCCGGACACCAACAATGGTATGAGGTCACCTTCCACCGATTGGCGACGGATCTGGAAAAACGTCAGCAGCTTCAAACTATCATCACATCAACGGTCGATGCTGTACTTGCTGGTGCACAGCAAGGTCTCGATAGGAAGAATCGTGCTTCCTCAGCCTACTCATTCTGCTCCAGGGTAGAGACTCCGGAGCACAGATTTGCCCTGTGCTCAAGGGTATCTAGTGCTTGGAGCATCAATGCTTGGAAACAACAGTTGGAAACAACAATGCTGTGATTGATGAAGAAATCCTTAAATGTTCATTGTAAAACCTGTACTTCGCCTTACATGTACTCCACTTTGCATTTGTTTTAGAAATAGATTTTAAGTTGTCTTCAATGAACAATTTTTATAAAAAAGTGACAGCGATCACAACAAAGGGGCAATTGAATACGTGTATCACCTTTTCGTTACCCTAGTCTACACCTCCGTTTGGAAAGTTTGCATACAACATCTACCAATCATAGTCTAGGTGGCCTCGTACGTGGTCTAGCTTACAGCGCCGAAAAAAAGTAGTTCAGACATATTCTACGGTGATCTCTGTACTCCAAAGTATACTTTTCCATGCAAATCAATACAAAATTGCATTAACTCGCCGATGAAATCATTAAACTGTAAAACTAGAATAAATCTAATTTTCATGGAAAGACATTTTATTAAATCTAATAAAAACACACAATTATACTTCCTTGTTGACGTCTTCGGTTAAACAAATCTAGTTAAAACTCAACACCTTCTCTTAAGTTGCCTGCTAATCGCCTGAGGGTATGTGCATAATGATATATTGTTTTGTTTATTCACTAAATTATGCAAATGCGTAATTGTGCTAATAAAGGAAACAAAAGTTCAACTAATCTACGTAAAAGAAAACAAACACTCAATTTAAATGGGACATTTGAACGTTCGCTCGCCACTGTAAAAGTAACGCCATAACAATTGAGCAATCATTCTACTTCCTGTAACACGAATCCATCCATTCCCCATTTGCGATACCGGTCACGGTGCTTTTCTTCACATCACCCCTTCGTCTTACCTTGATCTTCCACCCCTTCGTACCCGACATGCCGGAGCGCATCATTCCCAACGCTAAGCAGTAACAGACCGCTTCAACATAGCCGTGCAGCTGCTGCACCACCTTCCCGAGCCACCCGAGCGGCAGCCCGGGCTCATAATCTGCTAGCACCGACGAGTTGCACACGGAGGAGGGAAAACCATCCACCATAGTCCACTGAGACAGCCCGCTCTATGTACGCGTGTGTGTGTGCTGTGTTGTTTGTCGGTATGTTAAACTGCCCCAAGCGCGAGGGGTCAAACACGTGGCTTTGTTTTTATTTACTTCAGGGGCCACCACATCCCGACATCTTTGGGAAGTGGATGGAACCACAGGAGCTCGACCGAAGTTACAACGAAATGCCGCAAGAGGGCGAACTTACAAATTCAAACTCACTGTTTACTTCCAAACGCAGGTACACACTTCACTCACAAGCCGATGATCGTTAGACACGATTGTAACCGTGTTGTTACTTTCACCAGGCACCAAGCGACTGCACACTGCTACCGTTGCACATTTGCAGTACTGCACTTTGGTTCAGTGTCACCATTAATGCCACACACAAAACATTCCCTTACATAATGCAGGCACAATCTGCACTGGTTCCTTTGCCCGAAACGCGCAGTACCGGGGTCCCTTTCCTGCCCGGGCCAAGGGCAAAAAACAATGAACCACCTTTCACTACCCACTCTTTGCGTCACTTTGAATTAGATTCCCCGGCGCGTCGACCGACGGAATCAGTCACGACGCGCGGTCCCCGACACAAGCGACGCGTCTACGATGCCAAACAGCCGAACTTCAACTAAATTGAAATAAGTTCCATCTTTTTTTGCAGCATTGAAATTGAAAATATTACCCGCCATGCTTACCCGGCCCGCGCACAATCACGATGTGCCTGCTGCCCGCCCTTCGGACCCGCAACGGCTTATTGCCGACAAAATGGAGCGAACAAATATACACACACAAAAAAAAACAAACCATATAGACATGACACAGATAGTGCGAGCGAACGAAACAGAACACGTTCTCCCGCCGAAACGGCAAACAACAACCGACGCCAGCATAAAGCAACGACAAATCAATGTCGCTTCGGCGTCGACTGGTATTGCTTTGTTTTGTTTTGTTTTTTTCTCTTCTTTATTTCGGGGGAAGCAAACACACGGGCCGACTGATGTGCCCTTCCCTCCACCGAAAACCCGTAGCCGAGCTGGGTTTTGTACGTTGAGACATCAAAACTATAGAAATATCGTTATGCCCGCCCGTGCTTACCCCGTGGCATCGCGCGGGCAGTGATTGCAGGTATGGTGGTATGCAGTCCGGCCCCCTCTGTAGCAAAACCGACCTCTGTAGTGTTGGTGTTGTTTTGGGTGTACCAGTCGTGTTGCTACCTGTTTATCGCTTGCAAATATGGATAAAATTCTGTGCTTTTTTTCGGTGAGTATGCGTGATACGGGGTAAATGTTACGAGGAAACCGGAAGTGAAATTTCTTCCGTAACAGCCTAGCATGGGCAGATTGTGCATGTGAGGGGAGCAGTGAACATGTGCATGTGTATTTTGAGATGGTGTAACGCATGGTTAGGGGTCAAATAAAATATGCATATATGGTGTCATAACA
Source organism: Anopheles gambiae (assembly GCF_943734735.2). Classification (NCBI taxonomy): domain Eukaryota; kingdom Metazoa; phylum Arthropoda; class Insecta; order Diptera; family Culicidae; genus Anopheles; species Anopheles gambiae. Next base: position 12,531,850 of record NC_064602.1, on the reverse strand, counting down.
AATGGAGGGGTTTCTTTTACAAGGAGTTTCAGTTTTGTTTTAACAATTCCGGGGGAAAATGTCGTACGCATATAATAAAAATAAAAAAAAAATTTTTTTCTAAAAAATTCTTGCAAACAGATAAATTTTTTACAGCATAAAAGGTTTTTAAAAAATGGTCTAATAGATAAAAAAAAATCTAAATTAACAAAAACTTTGTGAGTAGAATGGAGACGCATGGTCCTTTACGATGGAGGCGCATAGTGGTTCACGTTTTTTCCCCACTAAAATGTCACTGTGAATCATCAGGTGTCATCGATCACGCATACCCGTAAGTGTCTCTGATGGATCGTCCACTATTTCGTAGATTGGGAACTTTTTTTTTAAATGTACATAACATTAATAAGCAGCATTTTACTTACCCCACCAGTTGAGTATGGGTCTACTCCACGCTTTTGTAAAAGTAATTTAACTACATCCTCTCTAGAGTACATGGAAGCAATATGTATCACATTGTAATTGTCCTGAAATTGGAGTAAAAGAGTAAATAAATAAATTGTCCCTACGTATTTTTATAAAGTGTTTGAAGTATCGTTTTTAGAGTGTATAACAACTCCCGTGATGGATTATTCAATATTGGGGGACTTTTACGATAACATTCAGCTGTTCTATATGGAGTTTGACACTTAAGTGCTGAAATCATTGCAATACGCTATGAAAAACAACACACAAAACTCGCCTCAGTATTTCAGCCTGAAAAAGATGTAATCAAACGTCCTTTCGACGCGAGTGCGACGACCTCATGGCGGACTTTTGCTGAAGGATACATTTTGTGTTAAGAAAGGTTGACAATTGTTGCAATCAATAGCTGTAAGCCTGATAAAATTACTAAAGCTCATTTCAAAGAAATAAAATAAATCATTTTTTTTAAATGCATCTTTTTTCAGCTTTGAAATGCTGAAATCCAATTTGGCGAACCGTAACTGTCACATGGATACAACCCGACTGATGTTTATTGTTACTGACAAGCCGAAATTTCAGCTCGATGGTTGGAAAAAGAAAAGACTATTGAAAAAAGTATTTGTTTCTTTCTTTATGTAATGTAATTTAGAAATCACAGAAACTTCATGAACACTATCAATATGATTAAAAATCGATTTTTTTCTTATCGTTCTTCTAGTACAAGTGAAAGTGTTGCGTCGAATTTACGAAAAATAACGTTGGCAATAGTATTTTTCGAAATTATGTTTTTCAAAAGTCTGATAACGTTGTCTAGGTTTACGCCATCTTCAGCATGCATGAGACATACAAGATCTAGCAGCACAGCAACATGCCAGTATAATCATTGGAAAAAAATCATACAGCAATGACAATCTTAAGTTCTCCTCTTCTGGATCACCAAAAAAGGCGAAACACGGAGTACTATACATCAACCTTCTTTTCCTTTCTTTCCTTGCAAGGACGTCGAGGGTTCTAAACCCTTTTATGAAAACGCTAAAATAGCTTGCTACAAAAGTGTTTTGTTATTAGAATAAAAGAGTTTCAGCTCTATTGTTTGCAGACATTCATTGGGAGCTTATCACATAAAAGCATCTATTCATACCATACACACACAGCTACATGTACACAAACCGTGTAATAGAAGTATGCATGTTTTCATGTTTAAACTGTACAACAACAAGCCTGACCGTACAACCGAAACCATTTCCTTTCGTATATTATTACTTGCTTATCACCAGCCAAAGATCAACAGCGCTCTCTTTTTCATGTTCAATCTGAAAGCTCACGCGAGATGCTAATTTCCCAAGAAAAGCAACTTGCACCAGCAACTCGAAATGGAGCGGCTCGAAACGAAAACAGTGAAAGGTCATATTTTCGGCGAACATGGCTGCTTGTTGAGTGTGTGTGTGCACTCTAGAAATTACACGCTTTATCGGGAGCGAGGATCAAACGCTAGCGGTGACTATGAATGCTGTTTGTTCCATGAAAAAAATAATCCTTTAAAAGGTTGTTAAATTGTGTTATTCATCATTTTATTTCACAGAACCAAGCTTAAAAGCAGTAAAATCTCACAAAAACCTTCTGCATGCTGCTGGCTAATCACTCTGAAAGCTCACATTAGCAAACCCATATCAATCAAAAGCCAATCCCTGCATCCGGTAATTTAAACCCAGCGTTTGTGCCTCCCAATGCCAATCCGACCAGAGTCAATTTCCATTAACCTAAAAACCTTAAAAATTCCCCCCCACTTACCACATGGTTGGCGCGCTTCGATGACGGCAAATGGTTCTAATTAGATAAGAAAGCATGCTGTTTTTTGCTTTTTGCTTTTTCCACACATCATCCGGCACACAAAACTCCGGCTCCACGCGAGAAAGGTGCGCCAGGAAACCACCGCCAAACATGCAAAGTTCATCCGAAGCTCACTGGGTCGGTCGGTAAGGTTAAGCGAAAATAGGCACATCACATTCGACACACGATCAAAGTTTTGCAGTTGAAACTACCTCGAGGCTGCGAGATTGCCTCGACACGCGACAAGCCATCCTTGAACTCGAAATGCTCGAAACCCCGAAGCTTAAGATTTTATTTCCAAAACATCCAAACACCATTGCCTGCAAACAATGCTTTATCTTATCAATTGTACAAAAGTTCACTTTGCAATTAAAAACCCCCAGCTCGCCCAGTCCCAAATTTGGCATTTAAACACGTCTGCCGAATTTATCACTGCGGCTAAATATGCTAAATAGGATGTGAAATGAGGATGGAGGAAGGTGTTTTAGCTTCCTTCCACCAGCGTCCAGTGTTCGAGACGTTATTTATGGGCGCAGTGAACGAAATTTGATAAACCTTTGCCTTCCGTAGCGCTTTCTTGGATTTATTTTTAAATTCCCTTTTTGTTCACCCATCCACAAGATAAGCTTCCCTGGCCAAAACGGAAACGGTTAGTGGAGTAAAAAGAAAACCCATTTTTTGCGGAAAAGCACGCTAAACCTGTTGCGCTAAAACCCAAAAATGCCATGTCCATGCCGGACCCCAAATCTCTAACCACTTTTGCCCCTGTAATGATTGTGATGACGATCATGCAAATGAGCCGCGTTTCGTGATTGCCCCAACCGTGTTTAGCATGCTGTGACTGGGACCACAAAGGCAAAACGGCGTCCAAAAGCAAATTTTGGCTCGCAGCACGAACTATACTACCACTTTTCGCTTATATACTACTCCGTGAAGGTGAATTTTGTTGTGGCTACCCTTAGGCGCTTAGTGTTTGTGAGCTCGGGCAAACATTCTACACCTCTCGCTCTAGCACCGTCGCTAGGAAACTTTGGCCCCCTTTTGCATGTGTTTGTGTTACTTTGTGCTGTGCTGAAAGAGGGGAAATTTCCCGACCAACACTGTTTCAAAAGGTACGCTGCTCTTGTATGTATTTGTGAATTTTCGCCAGCAAACAAACAAACAAAAGCAGCACGAGGCACCAAACTCTCTTGGTGACAAATTGGAAAGTTTCCACCGACCGACGCGCTTATCGGTTGATCTTTGTCGATAAAATAATTCCAAATAATGTGCGTTGCTTTGCAAAATGGAATCGATAAAGTTCAACTATTTCGCAATCGGCCATCGACTTGTCTGGAGGACAGTGATTTTTTGTGGAATTTAATTCAAAGTCAAGACACTCTTAATAATTGAAAATAAGCCAATTAGTGATCCAATTTTGCTACCAATAATTAGAAGACATGATAAGGTGCTCGTTACCAAACGGAAATGACACTCCTCGTTTGCTAATCTGCTTATGACAAAGCTCCAAATCATTAATCCATTTACTTGACCTTCTCGCACGACACATAAACGCTGCTCCGGAACCCCTAATCTTTCCACCAATAAATCATAGTCCAATTTCTATGAATCATCCCTCACGCCGCCAGCCACTGGGAGAGGCATTGATGTATCCCTTACTTTGCTATCTTTCCTTGCAAGACATCAACGCCCACTAAGCGAGCGCCCAGCCTGTCACACAACTGTCTCCTACCCCGTGCGATCACACACAACGAACCAAACAAAAAACAATGATGTCAAGGTAGTACTACCCACAGCCCGTTCATCAACGAAACGAAAAGACCTTACTCGCTGTCACAGCCACCGGGGTGTGCTGCCCCTAATGATAGAAGACACGGCTGGTCGGCTGGCCGGCTGGCACCCCTTGAAAAATCTCCCGTCTAACCGAAATTGAAATTGATGTCGGTTGTGTCCGGTTCGGGATGGTGGGAAGAGTGTAATTTTATGCTTTGCATTTCACGGCTACCTGCCTTTTGTGGGTGTGGTGTGGGCCACCCGGGGAGTGAGCTGAAAATCCTTGAAGCTCCGGTGGCAGAAGGAGTTCGGCGGCTGGTCAACTTGTTGATTGATTTCGCGCACGCATGCAATGTGCACGGTACCGTTCCACAGGAGTTGCAGCGGCAGGATCAATATTGCCAATGTTCAAACAATTTTTGGTGGTGGATTTGTAACCACAACGATCCCACCGATGGGAGTGACATTTTGGGGACTGGATATAACTTTCTTGTTCAAACAAAGAAATCACACTTTAACAGTCAAACATGACACAGTTTGATCAGTTTTAAGTATTTACTTTATAATAAGAACCAAGGTATAATGGTTCTAACCTATTTTTGTTACATAATTATTGATGGACTGTTCGAGCGAGCCTACATTTGTCATTTGTTAACATTACTTACATTCTTGTTTACAAGTGCCAAAAGCAAATCACATTTCATTAGCCACGTTTTCACGAGGGATATTCTGCTAGAAAGTATCTGTGAAAACACACTTTTTCACTGAGGTAGGGCAATTCTAGCAGCCTTTCGCGAATCTTTTTCGATTTTTACCAAGGACCATGTTTTATATTGGTGTTATATGGTGCATTTCTTACAACAAGTACCCGTATTTTATGATTTATTTATTTTAAATTACGATGATTGTATCCAATTCGTAGAATTGAAAATTCGTGGTGTGTGAACACAAAAATATTGGCAAATATTTTTTACTGATGGAAGCGAAAAGATTCACAAACAAAGATTTGACTACGAACTTGAAACGTACTTATTCTCTTATATCACACACAGCTACACTCGGCTGTGGTTGTCGGTTTAATAGGATCAACCACGATTTCAACATGTTCTCTTGCAACTGCTTCGGAAGTTTGTTAGATAAATTCGGTATATCTACTAATTTATCAAAAGGCTTATACTTATGAGCTCGATATTAGTAATAAATCAAACATTTTTTTATCTCTGCCTATCCTTTAATAATTCTAATGAGTTATAATTGATAGAACATAAGAAAATTAGACAAAAACCAGATACGTAACTAATGGTCATGAATAGTCATCAATAAAATGCATTTAAACTGTTCAGGTGCCCTTACAAGAATTGGAGTCCGAGACATAATTTAGTAGGCAAACAAGTACAGTAGGATCAAGCTACTGAATGACTACTAAGAATGACTACTAAGCTATTATTTTTTGAGAATATTTTGTAATTATAACTATGGATTTAATTGTTGAATTAATCCTTTTTCGTTAGAACAGAGCCACAACCTCTCAATCAAATCAAAGTGACACCTTTATTTATTCACTCGACAGTGCAACAATATCTTAGGATCTTCCTTCAGAAACATAATTAAAAAAGGATAACCAAAACCGTAACTTGGCCTTGATTGCTTCAAGAATCGAATTGGTGGTGAAATCGATCCCAATTAGAAATTGATATCCAATAGTAGATTGTTCATGTCGGAGCAGCAGGCAATCCCCCGAGGAAGAACATTTCATAAAACTGTTAATTTAATAAGCTAAGATTACAACAACCACGACTGGCAAGATTCTGAGAAGCAGGTCCTTTTCTCCCAAAAAAGGAAGGTCTACTTGGACCAAGACTTTGTATTAACACTTGTTGAAACGTTGTACATGGAAAGCGATATGTTTAAAGCGACCCTCTATCGAGCACAAACCGAATAAAACACGGCAGTGGAGCAAGATAAACATCAAACTCAGAAATAAGCAGGAAGTACCGACTCCAGACAACACAAAATTACACATAAACTGTCAAAACGTCATGTGCGAAGGACAACAGTGTAAGCTAACTAGCGATAACTAACGACTAAGCAACTAAGCACACACACGAAGGGACTGCCGAACGAGGTCATGGTCCGAACAGTCAGTGGGTCAGACAGACTAGAAGGTTTGTTCTTGGAACAAATCGATCGTATTTTTTTCCAAAAATATTATTATTGAAAAAAAAAATTTCTTTAAAAAAAATGATCTTCTAGATACTTCTGCCTGAGTATCATTTGTCAGCGTACCAAATCAGCCCATCAACCAAATCAGCTCATTTGCATCACCCACGCCAACTCCACCAGAAAGTGGGTAAAGTTCACCGAAGTAAAAAAAAAGTATTTCAAGTGCTCACGATTCGGTTAAGGTTCGATCCGTGCGTCAAATAAGAGGGAAAGAAACGAACAAAACGTATAAAAAAAACTAACTGATTTCTTCCCTTTTCGTGGGTTTCATTACCACGAATACGTTTACGCCACCTTCGTTCGTGGGAGGCGGTTAAAGGCGAGCGCGAGCGTAAGCGATAACGAATTACTTTTATTTCCAGCACCCCACGTCGTCCTTATCCAGGTGAAGTTCAACGAATGCTCGAACTAAATATCCTTTCTACCCTCCCGTCGAACCGGTGGCACAGGACGGACCTTAGATGACCTGTAGCGTAGGCTACTACCATGCGTCATGCCAGCGAGCTAGCCAGAATTGACTGTTTTATTACTTCACCCGCCATGGAGCCTATGCTAACGGACAGCCGAGCTTGTTGGCGGGTGTGTGCGTGCCTTATCGGCGTTTTATGCCCAATTGCGGAATGCATTCGTTTGAAACATTTGAAGGGAACAGGATTAGGCGAAGGATTTTCCCACCATTGCGAAATACGTCCAACGTCGTCCGGGTCAAAGAACAAAGAAATCAAGGAACCCCGCTTGCCCACTACACTAAATACTCACATTGTTCCGGGCGCCGACGTCCGACCCGAGCTCGATCATCCGGTCCAGGATGGGCGTCCGATTATCCTTGACGGCGAACATCAGCGGCGTCATGCCGGTGGCCTGCGGGAGAACGGGAAGAACAAAGAGCAAACATTCCAGATCAGTAAAACGCGAGCAATTGTTAGCGCAATTTAATTATTCAGCGAATTCAGGGAAGGAGTTTAAAATTGGTCAATAATAATGGCTTCCGGGAGGTAGTATTTTTCAATCCCCAGGTCCCTCCCAGCGACATCAGGACGCGACAGTTTTTCCTGCACGGTGTGTTCCACATTTTGCTGCCGTTCCCGCTACCCACTTCCCGACTCCTCTTGTCCGGTTGCCATTTTCTAGTATCTGGTGGCCTAGATCTTACCGAGACTTTCGCCGTGATTCGTGTGTTTTGAAGCATTTCTTGCGTGGTTCGGCCACTAACGCACGCCCTGGGGAGGCGTCTTTTTGCATGCAACACAAGCCGCCGTACGCCACAAATATTCCATGCGTCACTACTAGCGTGCAATCTGTTATTTCATCTACTTCGGGGGAAGTGGGGCTTCAAACCACACCACGGCATGAGCCATCAGTCAGGCCCGGTCAAACGGTTCGTTCGTTCGTTGACATAGTTGACCAAGTGGCTTTTACAAGACTCTTTGTTTTTCACTCCTTGCTAGCTTGTGGTGCATGAGGTGAACAAAAACAACCTCATTTTAAAACGCACGAAAGAAACACCCCAAACTTCTTAAGAAAGCAGCCTGATCTCGTGAAGAATGGTTTATGGGTTTTTGGAACGATGGCGTAGGCTCTTCCCGGTTCCGCTGCATTCAACAAACGTCGCACCGTTTCAGAGTTGCGTTTTTAGAATATGCAAATACCGGGAGCCACTTCGGGTTGCTGCTGCTGGTCCACTGGTTGCTATTTCGGTTTAATTTATTCCCCATTCGTGTTTTGCCCACTCTGCAACGCACTGCTGCTGCTACTACCACCGTACTAGGGGGGGAACGGGCGGTTCGCCAAAGGTGAGACAGTTTTGCATACTTTACGCGGCAATGTATCCATCGGCGGAAGTGAAAATTCAAATGCTTTCTTTGCTATTACTATTTGCACGCTGTCGGCGGCCATTCAATGGCGTGTGAAGTGCGTGTCAATTGTTTCTAGTAGAGAGGTGGAGGGGGGGGGGGGGGGGGGTGAGGAAACACTAGTGTAATGGAGTGCCCTAGTTAACAGCGTGAACTGGTGCAGTACAACTGGCAAGACATAGGGTAGAGGGTACAGACAAAGGGTCGTGAAATAAAATATGTTACTTTAGTTTTCACAACTATTGCATGAGTTTAAGACACCTCTACAATTCATTGTTTTAAGCGTAGGGTCAAAAACCGTCTTGTTAGTAAAACAAATACATAGGGAGTGAAGGAATGCGGAGTCAAATGAAAATCAGTTTTTATTAGAAAAATGGCAAATACGAATCTTATAGGCTCTACTGACAATTATCTTCTATACCTTGCAATGAACGTATTTTTTCAGAATACTATTTTTTCACGTAACCAAATTTATATCATTCTTTTTTTTTTGCTTTTATCTATTTTGATGGCCTAAATGATCATCAGCACACTGGCTGTGTATTACAATTTACATACTCTATGTAACATTATCATAAATGAAATAATTGAATTAAACATTCTTTGCAAAAGTACACAAACCATTGGTCTTTATTCTTCCATTTCTTGTTATTATTGATACAATGAAATATTCTTTCCTACTATTCTTTGGCCTAGTTTTGAACGTGATTTCTGATGTACATGCCATTCCACCATACAGAGCCTCCCAGAGGTTTTTGAGCTTTTCCCACGATTTATAGACATCGTGTCATAATTTATGATACAAATGATAAATTTGGAAAAATTCTGCAATATACCATATACAAAAAAACGAGAAGCATCTAACAATTCTTTTGGTATACAGCCTTTTAACTCACAGACAGACTCTAGAAACCCCATGAAAACCTAGCAGATTTTCACTCTGAGTTGCGAGGTGTAGATGTTTTGGTTTGTCCTTTGCTTGTGCCAAATCTGCATTTAGTTTAAAATGAATAAAAAGAGAAACGGACAAGTCTTTTCTAAATCTGTTATGATGATAAAGAGATTACATATACTCTTAGAAGAATAACTAGTCGATAGTAATCTAATACGTGTGAAAAAATGGATATTTTCCTTAAATAGAATCAAAGATATATCTTAATTGTACTTGTAACACCGCAATTGAATTTTTATTGAAAAAATACTTCCTTCCACTACAACAGAAACACGCAAAAGCCAACACCCGAATCCGTAACAGACTATCCGGAATATGCGAATGGCACGGATAATGAGTCAAAGGATATTCTTAATCACAAATTCCAGAGTTTTTTTTTTATTTATTTTATATTTTGATAAGAAATATCCAATTTATATTAACTTCATGTTATTCCAATGAGAATATTTGAAATTTGCCTTGAAACATAGAGTTTTTTTGTTCTCACAATGTGATTTGATTACCTTTTTTTCAAATATCCTCTTCAGAACTCAATGTCACTTTTGCATTGAAATGTCATTTATCAACAGCACGGATAAACGGACAGCCGGATAAAAGGAACTCGGATAAACGGCTCTCCACTGTATGTATTTCCTTCTATTCTATTTATTAGATCATGTTGGTTGATATTGCTATAACAGAATATTGTAGTTTCAAAACTCAGATAAGATTATGTTTCATTCCAACATACGAGAGAAAGAAGAATAATCAATTATTTGTTTCAATATGTTTAGGTTACTTTTGTACAGCACATTAGACTACAATAATTCTTGTAATTATCATTTGCAATCATTTACATGTGCTATGGCTCAATGTACTTTAAGACGAATTCTATCAATTGAGAAGTGGAAGTAAATCCTAATGGGAATGAATAAACATTTTTAAATGTTTAATGGCACTTATCTAAGAACTAGTAATGAGCTGTATAACAAAGGTATAACAATTTAATTACTTAACTTTATTAATTTACTTTAGTCTTGCCGATTAGACGTTACATTCCGTTTGGATGATCAATGATCCCCAATAGAATATTATTTAGTCTTCAGTTTTTTATAGTTTAGTATTGTATTTAAAAAAAACATGACAAAATATTCAACCTGTTAGAAATGTAATTCACAAGAGGACATTAAGCGTTCCAATGGCAGTTTACATGCATTTCCTCACGCCAAAGCCAAAGCATATAATAAAATATTAACGCACTACTTCAACCAATACACATCCGGGCGAACGATGAAGCAACTGTCCGAAGCCCTACCAATATACATTACCCACAGGCTGTCCTATCTACCAAACGACAGCGCATGTGACAAATCGTCCAACAACGGCAGCAACTTCCCCTCGGAACGCCTATTGACGCTGGCGGGAAACTGTCGGAGATTTAAATGAATCCACACGCTAGAAATCGATTCACTCATCAGTTGGGAAAGAATCAAGTTCGTGTAAGAATAAACGGAATTCCTTCAGCTCATTTTATGTTAAAAAAAACGATTCGTTCTCCACGTCGTGCGAGCTGGGCAGTTTGTAACTTTATGTTACTGCTCCTTTTCAAGGCCGTCGCTCGCCTATCGTGGTGCGAAATTCATTAGCATTTCTATTTTAATCAAATTGCTAAAACCAGTGTTCCAGTGTGTTGGAAACGGTTAACCTTCATCTTCTCATCTTGTGGACGGTTGAAGTCAACGGAAGGTTGAACAACAAATCGCAAACCACACGTACACCATCCATCCATCTCCATTAGGCGCCTGTGTATGGCACCGAACACATCAAGCTCACCGGGGTTAAGCTCACCCCGGTTAATCGCGCGCGCACACACACAGCTTGTAATCATAATTAAAACATAATCAGCAAACCTTCGCACGGGTCAATCGCTTGTTCCGACACGGTCCACAGCGAGCTGTCCGAGCTCAAGGGATAAGGAATAAAACGTCAAGTCGATAAAAAAGGAAACAGATTTCTTAAGTTCCGCGGCAGAAAAGGTAAGAATAATATTTTCCGTTGTTCCATTTAAAGCCTTCTAGGCATGACATTCACCAACAACTTCTGCCACTACTGCATGCAGATATGGTGCAGTTTTGCTGCACTTTCATGACCATTCCCCTCTCCTACAAGGGCGCTGAAGTGGTGTGACCTTTTCACCGATAAAAATGGCCTTTCAATCTAGAGTGGTCATATTTTTCTGCCATTTCTTCTTTCCCTGGCCCGGTTAAGTCCGCTGCTCCGATAAGAAGGTCATAAGATGCGGTGCGGTATATCTAGATATACCTTTTTTTTTGTTTAAGTCCTTTCTTTGGACTGCAGGCAAATATGAAACAGTCATAAAATAAGGGGCCACAAACACAGGAAAAAGCAGTAGAGAAATATGTTGTACACTGGAACTGGCCGATTGCAATCAGTTTCGCCCGAACCAGGCAACCTCATTGCGCAACCGGAGTGACCGGATAAACGGTCACTTCAATTTCTATGTTTTTTATATTAATTGCACACTGGAAATGATGGCTATTTGCAAGCCAGAACTAAAATTAGCTCACCATGAGCATGAAGCTACAGCCGACATTTGAGGTCATTCGATGTACCGTTGTGCCGAGCGGCAATAGAAATAATGGAACACTTTTATCATCTTACGGCCACAGCACATTACGGTGAACGACGACACACGCGTGAACGACCCCCGTCGTGTGATCTGATTTGGGTGACGCATGCGATGCTTTAATTTCGCCAACATATTTAGCTCCAGTTTCGTCCGTCCGGCTCCCCGACATCCATCATACCCAAACCTGCCAATTAGCTGGTGGTCGGTCCGGTTCCTCGGCTTTATGATTGCCGATTAAAATAGCCCTACCAATTAACGAATTCGTGAATACACCGCGTCTTACACGAGAGCGAGACGCTCCGAACCGAAAGCAAGTCATATTAAATGACCCCTCCGGCCTCCTCCCCCCTCTTCTCTAGCCATGTATGGTGTACTGTAACGGGAAAATTGTTTCTTTTCATCTACTTTCCGCAAGAAACAATAAGCGTCGTGCGTGTGTTCGTACACCGCGACAAGTATGGCCGGGCCCAAAAACCGCTTCTCATCGCTTCACAATACCGCCGTCGCTGTGCGTGAAGCAAAGGACCCGCACATTTGCATGTAGGTTTGCGCCATTTTCTTCGCGTTTCTTCCTTCCACCCCGCCCGGTGGTGCTGAAAACGGTAGAGGAATCATTTTCCAACGGTCGTTGGAATAAATTTCCTAGCCCCTTGCGAAGGAGTGAACGTTGCTCGCATGTGAGGTGACCAACGCTACGCGAGCAACGGGACTATAACTTTAATCGAAACTGACCAGTGCCACCCGGTGGCCGGCCGGGGTTCGGGTCATTCGAACGAAAGCTACGGTGGACTGGAGTTATGTGTCGCCATGTTTGCGAAACCAATAAATTCTTTCCGTTTCTTTTTTGGTTTACGGGGTAAAGGAGCTTTACACTATGTCTTTAGGCTTCTCGACCGCGGTCAACAGGAGGACGACTGTGTGGTGCTATTTTCGCAGCACGGGCGTGGGAATGTGGAAACCGGCGACAGTTTAAAGTGATTGCGCAATCAGTCGAAAATAGGTTTGCGGTGTTGAAAAGGATAGAGGGCCTGTCACGATTGGTGGAAGGAGTAGGGGAAAGGTCAATGATCAGGAAATTATTCGGGAAGCACCGTTTGGAGCAACGGTCAATAAAGGTAGACATTAGGAAAAGCACACATAAAGGAGGTTCAGGACGAGAGTATTCAGAAGGCTAACCTATGGGTGTTGTGTGCCTAAACTAGTTACTAAACATTTATTCATATTCTTATTATTAAATTAGTGAAATATAAAAAAATAACATATTTAATATATTTTTCTATAAAACTCCTAATTTGGATTCAAAATAAATTGAGGCTAGAACTTTAAAAATGTATGCTCCATTTCCCGTCTATTTATATACTTTACTAAGCGTCTGTGATCGCTGGATATGGAGCTGCCGTGATATATATATTGGAGCCCTGTGATTATTCTGGTATGTTTTTGTTATTTTATTTTATAAGCATTGAAATATTTTATCAATCCTTAGAAGAGCTGTCAGTAAACCTAAATCAGGCTCTTTAACCCCCTACTGTTTTACTATTAGTAAACCCACATGCGATAAACTACCAGTAAAGCTAACTCAAAAAGCTAAAGTTCTATTTCACATAGAGCTATCAAATTTAGAAGAATCGCGTACTACAAATTCGCGTAAATCGAGTATTGTTTACAGCGAATAATTGCTGTGCTCAGAAACTTTTGAAGTAGAAAATTGAAGTATCATCGAGTTAATCCTAAACAGTTTGATTCTATTTTTACCGTGATTATGGAAAAGAATAGGGTATTTTGTTGCAAATTGTCCACTAGACAGATCTTTTATCTGCATTCAACGAATTGTGAATCCAACTACTGAAACTCGTATAGTTGATAATACTATGCTGTATGTATTGTTACACATCACCATATAATAAAAGGATAGCCTACTGATACAAAAGAACGGCAAGACACATTCTGAATTTAGGTATAGTATCGCTGAACAGATTGTTTGAAACATACAGCTAGGATAAAAATTGTGCTAAAGTTTAGTTAACAATAATACCAAAAAATAGAAGCACCATCGTGTTACTTCAATTCAACTGTTAGTTCGGACAGCTTTTCGGACAAACTACACATCGTATGTGTTCTTTATTTCCCAAAACTTTTCAATAAAAGATCACTATTGAAGTCAATAGAGGACACTGTTGAATTCACTGTCAAAGGGAATTCACTACAGCACCGTTACTTTAGAAGAAACAAAATAAAGGTTCAGTTAGATAGAGATTTTTTGTTTTGTTTTTACTGCTTTTTTTACGAAACATGACATTGAAAAATGATCATTTTAGCCTTTGATTATTGACTCTCTGTACTCATCGGGTTATGGAATCAAGATGCTCGGAGAACTGAATGTCTGAAACATTATTCCACGTCTCAACATTGCGTTGCTTGTTTTGTTCTCTATATTTAGCTCGTCTCGGACTCTTGACAACTCATACATGAGTAAGTCTCTCACAGAGGTCTTGAATCTCATAAAAGCTCGTTTCATTATTTAGACCTTTGGGTTGGGAAGTACGTATACGTAAATTCGGAGATACGCGGTTTTCTAAACTTGACAGTTCTTCGAACAAATTGTACTGATTTGACACATCAATTATGAAATGCAATATAACTTCCCTTCTAAAAAATCCTTAAAATATGTTCAAACTTTTAATAGTTGGTTAGAATCATATCAAATCATTAATTTATAAGCCAAAATCTCCCCCTACATTCAAAATTAAAAGAGAAGTAGCTACATTTGGTCCGGAGATCGTGTGATTCGACTTTCGCAGAAATTCGAGATAAGTAGTTTCCTCTAGGTCCGCATCAATAGCGTATCTCGGAAACAACCTGTACTTCAATTTGTTGTCAAGCGTACAGGTCCAAACATGTGACATTCTTTCTTAGCATTTCAGAAAAGCCGTACATTTCCTTTACACGAGGTACGAGGTTTTACTCATCAAACTTTTTTAAGCATTACAAAACTTGGAGGAATATATTTGACATGCCGCAGCTAATCCAACACGACACTGTCGATACGCCTACCATAGGTTTCCCTGTCGAGAAACGACCGCTGCAGTAGTTAGTGGGTACTAAGTAGCTCCCAATGACTGACTCACTCACCACAGCGGCAAAGTTTGTTATGAAACATTTCAAAAGTTATTACGCTTTTACGAAGGCAGCTAAAGGACTTTCCTTTTCCCACTTCACAATAAATTTTAAAACCACCCCTCCCATCCTCCACACTACTTACCGGATCGAGCACCCCGGCGAGCGGGGTTTGATTGGAGTCGTCCCCGCCGGCGGCGACCGCCTTTTCCAAGCCTTTCAGCACAGCTTCAACGGGAGCCCATTCGCTTTTCATCGCCAGATTAAGAACCTTCTGGGCACCGTCGCGGACCGTCGCACCGGCACTGCCAGGCTTCGGCTGCGATGGCTGCTCAGTGTCGGCCTTATCCGGCTTCGCTTTGTCACCGTTGGCGGAGGCGTCATCCTTGGCACTGCCCGGCTCACCCTCCGCCTTACCGCTGGCTCCCGGTGCGTCACTATCGCTGGGCTTTCCTTTCGGCGGGCCCTTGCCGCCCGGTCCCTTGCCACCACCACCGCCACCGGCCGTACCGCCCGGTCCCTTGCCGGGGCCACCACCACCGGCACCACCCGGAGCTCCGGGTGCGGCCGCTCCGGCACCGGTCGCTCCGGTTCCACCACCGCCGGCCGTAGCCGGCGGCTTTTTGGACTTATCCATTGCGAGCCACGAACTACTAGCACGCTCGTTTTAGGCCGTGAAGTACGCAGAAGTAGACTCTAACCGCGCACGGAACCGATCCACGACACGTACATTTCGTTCACTGCCTATTCAAACCGCGAGCACTGGAGGGAAATACAAGCACATTAACGAGCTATTCAAACATCTTCACACAAAACACACGCATTTTGTTCACCGCAAAACACTTTTACACATATGAAACACTACAATACTTCCACAAAGCAACCGGAACCTTTAACTAAGCGAACACAAACCCCAAAGCCGAACAATTTGTCCCACTGGCGTAGTTTATTGATTCAGCAACCGCAACAGCAACAGATTTGTGCTGAGAGTCCTTGACATGTGCTGGATTTGTTGCCACCACTTTTCTACTTTCCACGGCATTTCCATCGATTTTCCTGAGCCACGACTACCGACCGAGCATTACGCGGGGCAGTCGCAGACCATGTGCCGCGTTCTGTATGTTCCGCGTGTTCCCTTTTTACTGGTGGACCTCTTTAATGTTGTCCGTGGGGTGCTGGATGAATTCCTGCAGGAGTCCGAGTACTTCAAGAAACGGGGTAATATCTTTTGAAACGAACGCACAGTCAATTAAGAGTTACTTTATCACATCTAACAACCTATCTGAAGTAAGATGTCACCACAATGAGAAAACATCATGCTCAGTGGAGTAAACTACAACAGATTAAACACTTCACGCGATGTACTACAACTTCATTACAACTCGCCGTTTGCGAATATCTGCCCTCGCGTAAAGCTCCCAAACGGTGGTACGACCCAACCGACGTTGTGTACCAGTTGTTAAGGACCAGCCCCTTATCTTACAACCCCCCGTTGAGGCACCCAGCAGCGCCGAATACCTGCAGAGACACGCTCGCCTAATTAAACTATCTACAACGTGACCGCGAACGATTAAAGTAACACAACTCGAAGGACCTCACGTGCTCCAACACAAACCCCTTCGAAGAAGGTGTTGAGTAGGACCGGTAGCGAGCAGCCCACTCCCACTAAACACACACACGCACACACACACACACACTCAGATGGAGAGACCTCCCTTCGCAAAAGGGGACCTCCAAACCACGCGAGCGGACACACTCGAACGGGCTCAGCAGCACAACCTTTCCCTAGCACAATCTCAACCAAAATAACCCACGAACACGAGGCTCTCGGGGACTGAAGCTACGGTCCCCCTCAACATCTAATTAACACACTTTTGGCACCACAATACACTTGGACTCCTTTGCTTTGCGGTTCGGCTCGGTACGGAGCAGAGCGGTTTCTTTGTGTTTTTGCTGTTCGCCCTCAAATGTGTTCTCTCGGTCGGCAGCTCTGCTGACGACAGCTGACGAAGACGAAGAGCTTGCGGTCCGAAATGCGGTCTCCAAATTCCATTCATGTACCCATACACACACACATACACTCCGGGAGTCTTTGCTCCTACGAACTCCTTATGTAACAGTCGCACTCACTCACTGACGCGTGGTTTTGGTAACGATTAACCTACCGAACACACTGTGGTTAGGAGGGTCGCTGCTTACTAAAGCAACCACGTGAAACTCTACGGCAGCGCTACCACTCCAAGGGGGTCAAAACTTTAACAGAGCCTTCCAAAAGCTCACCCAGAGAACAACACTCTGTCTGCGTAAGAATTTCTGTCTCCAACTCGGCTCTCAACTCTCAGCTGTTCAGACCACGCTTCTCAGCTAAAGATCCCGCCAGCGCCAGTCGCAATCGGTAAACCTTTCGGTCCAACGTTTCGAACAGTTCTGCTCGCCAACCGCGACTGCCTGCCGGAGCGTACTGGTGGTCTGAAAAGTTTCAGCGAAACAGCGCGATTTCACGCTTTCGTTCCGCCCCTCGTGCCCTGCGTATATCCTTCACCACCAACCGGCGCCATCTACGCGAAGGTGATGTGAGCTGTACATGACGAGGCACCGGTTTTCGTATGTACCTCCGAAACACATATATCGCTCCACACACACATACACATTGAACACACCAGCTACTAACACCACACCGTGACCGTTTGCCGTGTACTAAAAACCGTGGCCACACACTACCCTCCTCCACATACACACAGGAAATGACTTCCCACAACGGCGCCTTCGTCTTCCAACGATTTTCAGGACCTCCGTTTCGTCATCGTTACCAAGCTACCAACACACACACAGACACACTCAGCCCGAGGGTAAGAGCTTGAGCTAAACCACATAAGAAACCACAAATTACACGACCACGATCCACTCCAACTACTGCTACTACCCGACCCGACGGGAGCTTGCGGGAGTTGTTTTTCGCGTCCAAACAACATTGTGTATCCATCGAACGGCGGCGTCCGTGTGTGGGGCCGTGACGAGACAACATCGAAGGCTCGTCCGTTTTGCCCGGGGTTTGACAAACTGATCGTGGCGTTTTTTTGGGGGAAATACCGGTCACCATTGACTACCGGAAGTGTCGCGTGGAAATTCCTGCGTGACCGAATGTTTGTAACCTGTAATCTGGAATGTGCTCGCTCTCTCCCTATCTCTCTCTCTCTCCCTGATTGCGATTGTTTTTGGGGTGAAGTAGAGCTTGAAGAATGAAGGTGAAGTGGAGCCTATCGGGATTCAAGTAGATCCTGGAGCATTACAATTCTTGATAAACATCTTGATAAATCTGCCAACAACTTGCTACAAAGGCCCTCTGCTGGTTTGAAAGATGACAGAAATCCAGTATTTGAAATGAGTAGGCATTACTGGAATTACAAAGAGACTGGTAATCATAGATGTTCATGTAGTTCAATCTATAGCTACAACTAATATCCTATTAACTTTATCATTTATATCATTTCCTTTTGTACACACAAATAACTGTACAACAGCTTAGTTTTATCCCCAACTCTTTCCTATAACTCACCTGTCTATTTCTAGTATCCTATATCTATATCCCCACGTTGCTCACCAACCGCTAGCCCGAATGTTGCAGTCTTCGTCTGACACTACCCACTGCAACTGCAATTGCAGCTGCACCTAACACAATCCCGCTCACTCTTTCCGTTCGTTATTCGCGATGGGTTTCTCTCGCTCACCCGCCTGCCCTTGCATAGGAAAGGGCTTGGCGGTACATTCCAGCACACAATTCGCACACCGTTTCATGTGCCCAGAAAGGGCAATGGTAGTACAATTTTGGCCGTTACGGCCCTTACCGGTCGAGCATAATTTGCATAATCGATTCAGTATGTACTTTTTCGCCGAGGGGTTTTTAATGTTGTGTTTGTGTGTGTGTTTGTAACGGCCGCTCTAGCCGCGTGGCACGTCATGCTGGATGGATGAATGTGTTTGCAGAAATACAAAAAAGAGAGAGAGAGGAAACACTGCTGAACCTTCCGATGAACTGCCACGACCTCGAACATATGACCGGTCAATGCGTTTTTCTATTGGTGGCGAAGGTGTGACCAAAAAACATACATTTTGGTACTATTTCTCAATTGCAAATTGCTTTGCGCTCTCGCCGGACAAATGAAGCAATTATTTGCGAAGAAAGCCAAACTCTAATCAAAATTTCCAAAAAAAAAGCGAACGAAATTGCTGCTTTCCTTTTTCGAGCGTCCTTCAGCCCGCCAAGACAACCACGATACGCACAATAAAAAGGACGACTTGTGCGTTACATTGCGTCCCGGTTGACGGCAACCCAACACAGGAACCTGGGCGATGGGATTTACATTTTGTTTAATCGAACTATTTGTAGACCGTCCGCAAGCGTTCTAATCGGGGCAACGCAAAAAAGCATCTCCCTCCTCGATTCGAGCATATCCATATTATTATGATCCTCCCAACGGAAAGCCATTCGACCCAGTCATGCTTCACCGTCGTCCCCCTTTTTGAAGCCGTGCAATCGGGAACCGAGGGTGAAAGTGTTTTGTTGTTATGCGTATCGCGTGGAAATTGTTTGTCAAAATATGTTTACAATCAGCGGCGGCAGGCCGTGTGCTGTTCGCGCTGTAAGGAGAGGACGCTTCTACGCTTGTTACTATCTACCGGCAGGCGGTTCGTGCTTCCTTACTCCGCGAGACCTTATGCACACGACCGAAAATGCAAATACCAACACATTGTAGCGGTCGTTGTAAGACACTCACACCACGTCGCGGTTTCCACGTTGCTTAGTTGCTAGGGAGTTACGTTTGGCATTTTCCAACTGACGGGGGGAGAGGGTTTGGACAAAAGGTAAGAGTTGGTGCCGTGACTTACTTCGTTCTGAAAAAGTTGTAAAAGTATTCGAACATGGCGAAAGACATTAGCTCATGGTTTTGGCGTCGTTTTTTGTGCACAAGGTGCAGTTTGATATTAGGATCTTAAAATAATAAACAAAAACTTAGTTTATAACGCTTCCTTGAAGATCTGCTGGACTCTCTAAGAAGTCTTGGAAGTGGAAGTGTACGACTCTTGCCAATTTCAACTTTACATTCTACCAATTCCAAACTTATATTTATTCTTGTATTTGACATAACGTCCTAAGCGGACATGCCGGTCTGTTACACTTTCAAGACTTATTCAGTACCACGCCACCGGATAATCAGTCCATGATGGTCCATATTAGTGTTGGATTTCAGGAATCATTCATTGAGATTCTTTCATATAAATCTATAAAATTCATGAATCCATTAACATTCATCCATCTCCAGGGACTCCAGAAATCTTAACAGATGTATGATTTTAAAAATATTGAATTAGCGCGATCCTATAATACAGCGGTTAACTCGCACGACTTAACAACATGCCCGTCTCCCCGTAGCTAAAAAAACTATTCGGCTCCGTGGTACTTGCCAAGAAGTCTCGAAAGCCTGTATAGGCTGGCATGACCACGTAGGTCGCTACGTCAAGAAGAAGAAGAATAAGAAGCTCTAGCTCTGAAGCTCAATCTTTGGAGATCTATGAATTCTTTGAGATTCATGAATCTCTAGAGATTCGAGATCTGTAAATCTTTGAGATTATTGATATTTGAAATCTTTCCAATTGAGATTCAGATTCATAATGAGATTCAGATTAAATAATTTCAAAGATTCATTTAGAATAAAAATCTGAATCAGATTTACTCACCACTAGTTCATATGAGGCTTGAGCCCATGACAGTTGATGACTGTACTTTCCAATTGTGATGCTACACTTCCAAACTATTAATAAATAATTATGATTCGTTGCAGTGTTAGTGTTAACTATTGACTAAAAATAATGATTTCTTGAAGTGTTTAAGCTACATTAACTAAGCTCATCCTAATAACATCAAACAACTTCGCAACAATTGCGTTGTATTCAAACGTCAAGCCTCAAATCGATCTTGAAAATCCTGATTAGATACGTTTCGACTATCAAACTATCTATAAATCACCCCGCACTTTCTCAAGCACCGTATCTTCGTCATCATCATGTCTTCCACTACAAAGCTATCGTTAACCCCAATTTCCCGCCTCCTCCCAAAAGGATCAAAAGGTACATCCACGGTACAAAGCAAATCGCAGGTATGTGTGTGTGTGTGTTGCGATTCGTTCCGCAGAACTGCATGTAAAAGGATACATTGCCTGCCTTGCGCGCAAAAGGAGGTCACGGGGTGAAGTGAAAAAAACGCCCGAAAAATCCGTAAAGAAAATCAGCTACCACAGAAATCATCAACCCACCCATCCATTGTGTCCCATTCATCGCTGCCAGACGATAAGAATCCTTCGCCAAGGCAGCCAATCATCGTGTGTAGACACAGACACACACACTCCAACACATCAGCAGCCGTAAACCGTGAACGAAACCACCGCCATGCAGGTCTGAATCCTTGCTCGATGAAGCGTCCTTTCTACTTCGACGAAAGCCCCTACTCACACGGGTAAGAACGCGCGACGCGACTGGCAACAGACAGACAGACGCAGCGAGTGATTTGGATGCGATTATCGTTCTATTAGTCAGGCCCTCCGTGGGGGGGAAGTTTGATCGTTTACTATTTACCATACATTCTGTGGACGGCGTAGTTGGCAAAACAGAAACACTCCAGGACGATTTAAGAGACTTTCCATGCTTGAGAGACGGGTTTTCCGCCCGCTCATCCTGCACAAAGTAGGACATTCTCTTACGGCGTAGTTGAGAACAAGTGCAAACAGGTCTCGAACAGGGTTCAATAATACCTTTTGCGTGGACAAGGAGACCAGTGCAAAGGGTACTTTTTAAGGGATATTTCAACAATCTAAAGTTTTAGAACGAGACCTTTAAAAAGACAAATAGCACCACCAAGATAATCTGGTCCCACGTCGTCTAGACAAGGTTTATAACGTTTCGTTCCATTCCGGCTACATCCAGGCCAGATTATCGCGCTTTAGCAGGGACTTTTTGGTGTGTGTCGTTGTTGTTTGCTCACCCGTTTTGTTTGTTGGTAGAGGAGCGTTGATTTTGGCAGTTTTCTCAAGCAATTGCCCCTTTGGCACCCTAGGATAACGTTGTTTTCTACTCTTTATCTTGAACAAACGATCCTTTACCCAAAGTATCGGCTTTTTTATAACCCCGTTGCTGGGCACTTGAGATGTTCTGTTTTTTTAGGTAATATGATAAAAAAGCAAACCTTCTCCTGCACAGAAAGTGGTGGCGCTTTATTTAGCTTCTACAGCACTACCCGCGATCGTCTACGTCAATGATCGTGCTTTCGTTTTCAATAGGGGTTTTTCTGTGTACAATTTGCTACCCGGTTTGTGACCGATCGTGTCATAAACCGTTCCAAACCGTTATCGTACCTGCCCGGCAAACTGGTTCCGTACCTAGATCACGCTTTGACCTTAACTGAATTCCTAACGATCGTTGGACGCCACAAAAAGTAGAAGAGCGCCCGCGATCCCATTGCCAATTCGAGTGAATAAACAATCGCCCAAGAGGCCAATTCTGGGGCTGACTTGTTAGATAATCAGCTGCGTTTGGAGTTGATGTTTGCACACACACATACACATAGAACCGCTTGTAAACAATCTTATCAAAACAGCCGGTAAGACACAGTTTGTCGGTCGGTCGGCATCGGACGCTTCGCCACAGACCTAAGGACGGCTCTATTTTTAATAAGGGGGGCCGGTTTCTTATTCCAACCACGGGAGGGTTTTCTTTGCCTTTTGCTCAACTCCATTCAACTTTACGACCACCGATAGCGCGTATATTAAGAACCCACCGGGGATGGGGTGATAAGAAAGGGCACGCCATTTATGACGCGCCGTCTGATAGTACTGAAACTGCAACGATTACGCGGCGCGTTTAGTTAGTCGGTGACTGCCGGTGCGCGAACAGCAGCTCCCTCGATCACAACAAGTGGTTACGCGTTCGTCTGTCACTGTACGCAGCCGCACACGCAATTACGCGAAAGTGCAACGGTGCATCAAAACTGCAGTGTGTTTGTGCATTTGACCTTGTTACGCGCGCTTGTGTTTCCGCCTTTTTTGACATCATGGCATCATTACGTTTGCTTGCCCATTACCACTACCAGCGTGCGGCTTGGTACAGCAGGTAAGGGGTGAAGAGGTTTGCCCAAGCCCAACGATCGACGATCGTTAGTGACGGATGGGTATTGGAGGGGTGTTACACATCGTGATCATGATCACAAACGGGCAGCATGTACAGTGAGTTTGCCGAGATGTCGACTGCCCAGCAAGCTGATGTTTGTCGAATGAATAATTCTGTCTATTTTGAATGTGTGTATGAGCTTGTCAGCTGAGAATAACTGAAAATGGTGCTAATTGATATAGGCAATAAGTGCACAAGACACATGCGTGCGTGAGGCAGTTTTGGATATAAACGATTGAATGGTGATGATGTTACGTTGAATATTGTTATTATTAAACACAACTTCCCCAAAACAGCAAAGTGTATTCCTTCTTTGAAGTGCAAGCTAACGAACTGACCATAGCATTGTCATCGTAGTGCAGCGTATTAAGTGCTAATTTTCATATTAATAATTCAAACATACTAATTGAATAAAAATTTAATGATGATGTAGGGTTAGGAGTAATGCAATGAAACAGTCGTTGCGTGTATGGCAGTGGTCGATGAATATAATGGGTTCAAATTTTGCATCGACATAAGCCATCCTAAGCCAGGGTGACATTGCGCTAGGCCATATAAATAACTAAAACCCAAATAAGATGGTCCAAATAAGAAAAAGAAATGATAGTAACGTTAGGGCATTTTCTACACATTTTCAAAAAGTTGTATCTTTTCTAAAGTTCATTCGGAAGTGTACGAATTTAAGAGTGTAATTGCTGATCGTGATTGCTAAACCTAAAGATTGGACTTGATAAACAAGAAACAAGTTACTCTCCACAATGCTTTACAGTGAAGCTTGTAGTAAGAAGCTTCACAGTGAAAAAACAAGAATTCTGTTTTGTGAATTCGGATGACTTAAAAGAGTAAGAATTGATTTGTTCTTAATTTAGTTTTTTTGTAAATTATTATCATGTATAACTTCTTAAGACGTGTACATTATTCACACTGTCAGTTGAATGTGTGTCTGCTGGTTGCATTACTACACAGTGAAGTGAAATGTTTCCCAGTCGGATCTGCTTCACATAGAAAGGACTGGGAGCTACAAACATTACAATGTGTATCCCTACCAACATATAGCATGTGATATTATATAGCCAAACATTGGCTATCAAAATACATCTATTGATCTGATGATTAAATATTCGCACCCTGCTGTCTGCTGGAGGATCACGTTCATTATTCACTAAACGTTTTATAATAGAATTAATTGATAATTAATTAATTTGAGCCTATGAGTTGCACAATTTCCCTGGATTTTTTAATTGTTTTCCGACACTTTTTGAATGCTTTTTTTGAAATGTTTTAATTGATTTTCAATAGGTCCACGTAAATAAATCGTGAGATGAGCCCAATACAATACAAGAAACAATCATGGGCAACCCTGTATCAGTAACATTAAGATATTAGGAAGATTGAAGAATGTCTATAAACGATAGCTAGGAGAAGAAGAGAACAATTTTAAAGGCTTTATAGACTTAATTGGGGACTAACGGTGCCACTGTCGTCAAGTTATACGACCTAAAAATACACCCGCGCGTGGGTTCAAATCTCCCTTAGCTAGGACACTAATCAGCTACAGATAACTAAGGTAGGGCTCGACCAACTGCGATCGTTATGCCTCATAACGAAGAATAAGTAATATAGATAAGGAAATAACTTTGCGATAAATCTGTGTTATGGGGGATTTTTGACATTAAAACAAATGCGATTTTAAATCTTTAAGTTGACGAAATAGCCACGCTTACATCAGCCTACATATGATCTTACTATCGATTATAATCACCCTGATTTAAATTTACCCTACAAACTACCTCGCTCAAACTAGAGTCCTACAATCAATCCGCACGCAATCAACGGACGCCAGTGGAGTAGCGCACGAGAAAGCCCAAAGCTACGTGCACCATATCGGCTGCAAACCGCTGGTCTATCGCAATGTCGGCCAACATCTACGCCTGGCCGCGGAACGGTTCCCCAACAATGAAGCGATCGTGTCCTGCCATGAAGCCGGCGCCAGGCTCACGTACGCTGCCGTCCTAGACAAGGTAAGCCGCTTACCTACTGCTCTGGACACATACACACACACACACACACACAGACATAGGCGTCGACAGCTTAATTAAATGCCCGAAATGCCCGGCGGCTCCTTCCGTTTCGTCCTGCGAGAGCCAATTAAGATCAATTACGCCCTCGGACGAGGACACACTTTTGCCCGTAATTTACCATAAACTGTCCTTTAGTTTTTTGCGAATGAAACTTCACCTCACCTTTCTCTCCTTCTGTCTCGTTCGCGTTCATGCACAGGTAGATCGGCTGGCCGCCGCCTTCCATCAGCTCGGTCTGCGGCAGGGCGATCGCGTCGGTATCTGGGCGCCGAATGGGACACTCTTCTACCTCACCAATCTGGCGGCGGCGCGTGCCGGCATGATCACGGTAAGCATAACACGGCCTAACGGCATTTGCATTCTACGGTCTCAGGCTCGAGACAATCCAATCGACGTACGGTGCCACCGCCGTGTACACGTCCGGGTACGTTTCGAGACACTGTTTCGGGCCGAAGGAGAGCAATCCGTACAGGACGTACCGCTCGCTCGGGCCCACGACCTGTACCGACTGGAGCGGTGTGGCGGCCATGTTGAACGTGCAAACGCCGGCCGATGGATTATCCCGGCGGATGCAGATCTGGCCGTACGTTTTCTCCAGCGGCACGTCCTGGTCGTTGTACGCGTCCTGGCAGCCGACCGATTCGATCGAGCTCGGGAAGCTCCGGTACAGGGTGGTGCTGGTGCTGCGGGCCAGCCACCCGGTGCGGATGTAGTAGGAGGGTTTATGCGACTTCAGGGCGGTCGAGAACGGTAGACAGATCGGTTTGATGTTGTCTAGTGGAGCGAACAAAAATTAAAAAAAAAGGTGTAAGAAGAGCAAACACAGTTGGGTGTAGAGACGACTCACCTTGATTAATGTTCGCTTCCTGCTGCAGCCGGATCAGTGCCAGATCGTTCGCAAACGCTGGATTGTTGAAGCCGGGATGGACGATTATCTCTTCAATCCCGACCGCTTGCACCGGTGGCTGACACTCTTGCCTGCCCTGGACGAACGCACAGTCCGGATTCGTTACCGTATCATACTCTCCCAAACGTACGCCAAGACTAAGCAGAAAAGGGAAGATACATTAGACACCTTCCGAACATCTTTCCCCGCTGGACCCCTTAACTCACATTTGATTCGCATTCGACGAGAGCGACACACACTGTGCCGCCGTCAGCACGTAACGGCGCGTGATGAGCGTCGCCTGGCACAGCACCCGCCGCTGCCCGGTGGCGCTCTGCACGTACTCGATCACACCCAGCCACGGGTAGCCTTGAAAAACTGGTTTCCCATCTTCCGGCGTGCCCGGGTAGCTGTTCGCACCGCACACATCGAGCGCCAGCAGCTGCTGCTTGTTGATGACCGCCGCCGAGTACGGATTGCTCTGCGTGCCGCTCGTGTACCGATTGATCCAATCGAGGTACGTGGCCACATCGCTAAACCCGGCAAAGTCGGCCGACTGACAGTTTTGCCCACTAAACGACACGATCCCCCGGATGTACCAGCGATTCTCGATCTCAAAGTACATGCCGCCACCACTGTCACCACCGCAGACCGTCGTTCCTGTTCGAATTTAGAGAAAGAAACAGGTTAACAGGCTCATCAAATTGGCAAGCTTTTAATCTTAAACGAAGAACCTCACCATTGCGAAACCCGGCACAAAACACATTCCGCGTCAGCACACGCCCGAACAGATTCCGATTGCTCTCCAGGCACGTTTGCGTATCGACGATCGGCATGTACGCCACGCGCAACCGATCCGCCACCTCGCCGATCTCCGTAATGCCAAACCCAACCACCGTACCGACGCGCCCGATCAGCTGCCCAATGTCCGTCCGGGCCCGGTCCCACAGGCAAACCGGCTGCACGTACTCCGTAAACCGAATGTCCGTCGCCAGCTTGATCAGCGCAATGTCGTTCCGCACCTGCGCCGCACTGTACTCCTCGTGCACGATGATCCGCTCGGCCTGATGCTCCTGGGTGTGGCTTTCCGCCGCGTACAGGTACGTCCGGCCAACCTGCACCGACAGCCGGTCCACCGTAATGACGCCCTGATTCAGCTGCACACAGTGAGCAGCTGTCAAAACAACAATCGTAGTAACCACAGGGGCGTAGTTGGTGTGTGTGTGTGTGTTTCGGTCGGTCTTACCTGTTAAGATTGTGTTCTGATTGATGATGGCACCACCGCACTGATACATGAACGAGCGCTCGATCCGATGGAAGATGGCTGCGTGCCATGGCCACTGGCCGGAGATCGCATCCTCACCACCGAGAATGAGCTTCGCGTAGTCGACCTTACGCTCGCCGCACCCCTGGCCCAGCACGGAATGCACTACTGTCAACAACGCAGCAAACAGCACGCCACGAACAGTCGCCATGGATACCCAGTCGGATGAACGGTTCGGTCACAACTGAGCGAAGAAAGAGTTGGCACGCTGTAGATGATGGTCGCCAAATTCTTGATACAATAGCACAAAACCTGTTCTCCTCCTGGTCTGGTTCTGGTTTTGGGGGAATTCACGCTCGTCGCGTGTTGTTTACAGTTGTCTGCTGACGCAATCGCTCAGCAGGTGAGACCCAACTCCGCCTTATCGTCTGGGAAAGTCTCGCTTTTTTGGGACATTGATCTTTGGATTGTTCGTTGGCGCTAAAGAGTGAGAGTGTTTATCTCTATGTCTATCTCTACAAACAAGTTTTGTTACTTCCTGGCTTCTGGGATGGTCCCTTGCGATATGAACTGAACCAGATCCACGATCAATATTTAGACCAGAATAAAACAAAATTAGGAGCGAGATGAGTTCAGGATCAAATCCAAGAATGTGGATTAAGTACCGTTAAGGATTAGGTATCAATTTCGGGAGTGGTATGAAAGCAGGATTAGTTCCAACACCAGTATGGCTTCAGAATCAGTTCCGAAACAGGTATTAGTTTTAGTACTAGTTTAGGGTTGGGATATATACCAGAAATAGTATGGGTTCAAAATCAGTTCCAGGATCGGTACAGAGTCAAGATCAACCATAGATCCGATATAAATTCAGAAATAGGTTCCAGGATTTTCAGAAACCTTATGGGTTTAATATCAATTCTAGGACCGATATGAATTTGAGGCATGTACAACGACTGCTGAGGGCTCAAAATCAGTCCCATGACCAGTATAAGTTATTTCAATTCTATAACCAGCAAGTGTTTAGCATCAGTTACAGCTGTGCTCTCCAACCTTTCTTAGGATCTGACTTAGCACTGACCACTTGTATGTGACCAAATATTTCGCGGACCACATCTGTTTACGCCACGGATCACAGATTGAAAACTACTGAGTTACAGTACCGATAAGAGTTAAATATCAGTTTCAATATTTTGTTCAGTTCCAGAAAAGATATTAGTTCAGGATCAGTTCCAGGAACAATATGGATCCTAGAACTAGTAATGATCTACAATCAGTATCTATTGATGTACCCTGCGGAATGTAGATTGGCTCCTGTAAATTCAGATATTCAGAATTCAGATATATAGTAAAGAAAAACTTTCGCCCTCACCCAGGATCATTTATGTACTCCCGAAATTGATTTGGAAGAAGCCATGTGACCAAAAAAAACCAGTAAAAACAAATATATTTTACCACTCTTTTGCAGGTTGGCATCAACCCTGCCTATCAAGTGCCGGAGCTCGAGTACGCACTGCAAAAGGTCGGTGTGAAGGCGCTCGTTGCTGCGGAAGGCTACCGGCAGCAGAACTACTACGGCATGATATCCCACATTGCACCAGAACTGGCCTCCTCCAAGCCGGGAGAGCTAAAGAGCAAAGCACTGCCCGAACTGTCTGCCGTTATCATTGACAGCCAGAAGAGTTTACCGTAAGTTTGGGAGATGTGATCCTCCTTGGTACGCAAGGATAGTCTAACTAAATGTAATCCCACTCTTTCAGTGGTGCCATTAAATTCAGCGAACTATTTGAACTACCCTCGGAGCAGGCCATCAGCAAGATTGAGATGCTGCAGTCCAAGATCATGCCGGACAGTGGCGTCAATCTGCAGTTCACGTCCGGCACAACGGGCCACCCGAAGGCGGCCCTCATGTCCCACTTTGGGTTCGTCAACAATGGCCTACACATTGGCAATAGGAACGAGATGGATCAGAGGATGCATCGCCTTTGTGTACAGGTTCCCCTCTTCCATGCGTTCGGAATGGTCATCGCAATCATGGCGGCCCTTTCATACGGCTCGACCCTCGTACTGCCAACTGCCGGGTTTAAGGCGGCCGATTCCTTGGCTGCCATTGTACGGGAAAGGTATGACTACTGACAATAAAGAACTTTGTTTCAGAATT
Source organism: Anopheles gambiae (assembly GCF_943734735.2). Taxonomy (NCBI): domain Eukaryota; kingdom Metazoa; phylum Arthropoda; class Insecta; order Diptera; family Culicidae; genus Anopheles; species Anopheles gambiae. Next base: position 12,502,426 of record NC_064602.1, on the reverse strand, counting down.
AATGTGCTCTTCTCATCTTAATTCCAGATGCTCCATCATTCTTGGTACACCGACCATGTACGTGGACCTGGTGCGGCGGATCGTCGAGAGTGGAGCCAAGCTCGACTCGCCCGAAATTGCCGTCACCGGTGGGGCCACCTGCTCGCCCAAGCTGTTCGCGGACATCAAGCACACGCTGGGCGTGCGGAAGGTAAAAACCGTGTTCGGCATGACGGAAACGACGGCCGTCATCTTCCAATCCCTGTTTGAGGAAAGCCCCGAAGATGTGCAGCAAACGGTCGGCCACGTGACGGACCATTACGAGGCAAAGGTGATCGATCGGGACGGCCATATCGTACCGTTCGGGACGGCCGGCGAGCTGTGCGTGAGGGGCTACGGTACGATGCTTGGCTATTGGGGTGACGAGAAAAAGACGAAGGAAACGATCGACGCGGATCGGTGGTTGCGCACGGGCGATCAGTTTATGCTGCGCGAGGATGGTTACGGGAAGATTGTGGGCCGGCTAAAGGAGGTCGTTATACGCGGTGGTGAAAACATCTACCCGAAGGAGGTGGAAGACTATCTGAACACGTATCCGAAGATACTGGAGGTGCACTGTATCGGTGTGCCGGACGAGCGTACGGGCGAGGAGCTGTGTGCGTACGTGCGGCTGAAGGATCCGGAGGAGACGATCGATCGGGAGGAGATAAAGCGGTACTGCGAGGGCAAGCTGGCGTACTACAAGGTGCCCAAGTACGTGCGGGTGCTGAACGATCTGCCCAAGACGACGTCCGGGAAGGTGCAAAAGTTTAAGCTGGGGCAACTGTTCGCCGCGGAACGGTAACGGGTAACGGGCCTTTGTACTAAAAATGGGCATTTTTGTGGAGTTGATACACATACTTTTAATAAAGATTTGATTAAGTTACACTTATTTATAACTTTTTAAACTATTTTGAAGAAAGAATATGAACAATTTTTTGAGCAATAGTAATTTTAATTTAAATGTTCTAAAATCATACGAGCAAGTCTGAAATATTTCATGAAACTTTTCGCTCAAAACTGCAAATTTCAAATTTTGAAATGTTGCATACAAGAAAACCGTTGGCTACGAGGCACGTCAAGTAGCTAAATTCAACTACAATCCATCCAAAAGGCAGAAAAGAAAGCAAATTACACAAAACAAAAAAGGGTCAAAATTTCGGTATCTTTTTTTAAATGAAAATGACAAAACAGCCATAATATTCACTTTGCAATATGCATTACAGTTTGCATTAATCTGTATTTTAAACTCAAATGGATCATCGCAGCTTTGCTTTTCTCTCGGGATTTAGCTCTCTCTCTCTCTCTCGGCTGCAGACCCATGCAGGTGCAACCTTTTTGCAATGGAGTTTGCATTTGCAAGACAATCAAGACAATCTTTGCTATTAACACATTCGGCTTTGGGTTAAATTATTCACTTGTTTTGTTTTGTTCTTTTTTTATAGAATCTGAGTAGTAGATAAAGTTTACAATAAGGGGGCTTTTTCTTTCAATCTCTCTCTTTCTCTCTCTCTCACACATATTTTCCAAGAAACTTATGCACTTATACCACATTCATGTTCAGCTTCGTTCACTATTTACCAAACCAGTAATTGAAGTAGTTGAAGAACACTTTCATAATGTTGGGTGTGTTTTGCATGTATGTATGTGTGTATGGTGTTTAGTAGTGTTTATAGATTGTATTTATAGCTCCTTCCATGTAAACGCTCGTATCGTCTCTAAGTAAGGGAATGGAAAATTTCATTTCCCAACAAATTATTACACTTTATTTTCTACCGTTTTCTCTCTTTCTCTCTCTTTCGTTTTCTTACGGATTGCGCCTACAAATGCTCCACGCTACTTGTCCAGTTCAAAGTTTTATCCGCAAACAAGGTCCCGGTAATGGTTACCGCGATCGGACAAATCTACGTTCCAAAAAATCTACAAGCACGAAACCAAACCACACGCGATCCTCTCGCAGGTTTGCGTTCGCTTCTTCCACACAACTCAACGCACTGCCCCCGGGGCCGGCCGAATGTGGGGAGCATTAAACCCATAGACCATCGACGACCCAACAGTGCTGTGAATTGTGGTTACAAATTTTACAAACAACATAACAGCGTAACAAGTTAAGGGTTAAAGGTTATACAGTGGAAACATATACACATAAAGATAAAAGGGGAAGAATCGTTCTGCATTGTCCAGTGCTTAAGGTTAAAAAAGAAAAACACGATGTCGCGTTGCGAATGTCACGTTGCGACCCAATTCAAGGTTATTCGATCAAAGGAGAGGAGTGGGAAGTAGGAGAGAAGGGGATACTAACAATGGTTGTGGTTTTAAATTTGTTTTGATTTAATCGCTACTACTATACACCTAAGCTATGGTCCGGAAAGAACACACATACTAATTCGCTCAACCTTCTCTAACACAATGTTTCGCGTCCATTGAGACAAATATATAGCGCTGCTAAGCGTTTTTCGGTATTTTATACAGACACACACACCCAGAGAGTGAGGGTCAGCGATGAACCCGATTGGAGGTTGCTTCCCAAAGACGATCGGCTTCTAACGACAGTTTCCATCCAGACAGACAGCGATTGATCGAGGACATCGAGCAAGCGGGAGCCTCTTTTGCCATGGCAGAGCGCGAATTGCAGCTTTGTTTTTGCACACGAAGACAGGCTTAAATCTAATCCGAACCGAAGTGGAACCAACACACACACCCGCCCACAAAAAAAATCCAAAGACAATCTGTTCTCATTTGCAATTATGTATGTCGCACTCGCTGTCTCTCTCTCTGTTTCTTATTTTCTTCGATTAAATAGTCTCTTTCTCAGTAGTGTGATGCCATTATTAGTAGTAACAGTAGTATTTGATTTCCGTGTGTGTGTCGTAGCTATCTCGCGTGTGTGTGTTTGGGTTTTTTATATATATAAGAGTGGGGAGAGGTTTTCGCGCTAATTCTATTAACGACAAATTAAACGACTGGTAATAATAGTAGGACACTAAACAAACTTACGCGCTAAACAAAAACATAGGGAAATATTAATCATCATAACAACTAATAAGCAACTCGAGCAACTCTTGAAGTTTTTCTTTTTGTAAGGTGATGAGAACCAGAAGTACCTAACCTAACATCTAACCAAAGCCTTAACACGCACACATTCGATTGTTTGCATTTTTGTCGTGTTTTTGTCGCTCGAACCCGATCGATCCTCAAATCGGTTTTCCGGAAAGCAGAAAATGCAAATCACTTGAGCGGAATCATTATGACCCGCGCTTTTTACCCGTCGTATTGCGTGGAGGAAAAGGGAGGGCAAAGGGCAACGAGGAAGTATCGTCTCCCACCGTATGTTTCACACCGTTCGTCTCTCGCGCCACTGCGCCGATCGGTGTACCGACTACTCTTAAAGAATAATGTGTTTCACTTTTGTCGCAATGGTCGCCCCCCTCCCTGCTGCTGCTCTCCCACGTGCCCTCTCTGTCGCTGTCCGCCCTAAAAACTGTCGTCGTCTTGTCATACGTTCGATTCCGACCCGGGATCGCCATCCTCCGACCAGCTCACCTCCATCGGCGTACCGTCGTGCGGCTCGTCGCCGCCCCCGTTCAGGCTGGCCACGATCTTCTTCATCAGTGCGTCCTCGAGCGAGACGTTCGAATGGCGCCGCCGGTGCTGGGACGGATGCTCGTCCGACGAGTTCGCCGCACCCTCCACCGTGTCGTCGTGCTCGTTGTTCATCCGCTCGCTGCTCCGCTTGCCACTGTGCAGGGGGCTGTTGTCGTGGCTGCTGCTGCTGCTCCCCGTCGCCGACGATAGGCTGGCCTCGGAGATGCAGGACGAGGACGAGCCCGACGACGACGAGGACGTGGACAGCGCTTCGTCGTCCGAGTTGGAGCCCGATACGAGCGCCTCACCCGCTCCCTCCTTCAGCGCACTGCCGGCATTGCGCGTAAACTCGCGGCGCTTTTCCCGCGCCGTCAGCCCACCCCCACTGCCGGACGCCTTGGACGTACTGCCGACGCCCCCCATCAGTGCGGTCGTGTCGCAGGTAATGAGGCCACGGTTTTCCTTGCTCTTCTTGAAGTGGGGCGTCTTGTCGCGGTGAAAGATTTCGACCGGCGGATCGGCAATGTTGCCCTCACCGGCCCCGTTTGGCGGGCAGCGGGCGAACGGACTGTCCGGTTCGCTCAGAAACTCCGTCTCCTCCAGGAACAAGTCTTTCGCCCGGTTATGGTGCTGCTGCTGCTGCTGCTGCTCGGCGAACGGTTTGCCCGTGCCGATCAAATCCAGCTCCTCGGTCAGGTAGCGCTTGTGGGCGTACGGGGAGCTGCTGTACAGTGGCTGCTCCTTCCACGACGAGCCCGGCAGATCCACCATGCGCAGCGATGGTTTGCACGGAACGCCCGCCGGCGGGCAGGGCGATGCCGAGGCGCCCGAGTTCGAGCGCACGATCTTCTTTGGTGGTTCGGCCGCCTTGATGCTCACCGACTTGGAGCGCAACCGGTGGGACGGGGCGCCCGAGTGCGGTGGCTTTACCGCGGCCGCCGACAGGTCGCTGGAGTGCTGCTTCAGGATGGAGGCGGCCGAGCTCGACTGCTGGATGCCGCTGGTGGTTTGGTTCAGGCCGGCGCACTTTGGCCGCTTGGCCACCGAGTCGTACGCGGCGCTCGAGCGGAACGACCCAGCCCGGCGGACCATGCGCGAGGCCGACACCTCCGGCGGCTCGTCGTCGATCTCGAGCACCCACGAGACGGAGTCGCTCTTCTCCACCATGCCCTTGATGACGGGCGAGGTCGGCGGGGAAATGTCGTCCATGTCGAAGAACCGGTCCGAGCAGCTCGACCGCGACTGGTTGTGGCTCAGCTGGTGCTGGTGGTGCGAGACCGACTGGTCCAGGCTCGATTTCGTCGCGTTCATCATGAAGCTGGAATTCTCGTGGTAGCTCTTGGACAGCTCCGCGTACGCTAGCGTGAACTTTTCCGAGTTTTGCTTGAGCCGCCACTGGAGCTCCTCGTTGTGCAGCGACAGCCGGCTCTTGATCTTCGTCTCCTGGTTTAGGTTGTCCTGCAAATGCTTCAACTTTTGCTGCAGCTCTCTGTAGGACAAACGGAACAAAATGAACGAAAAATTAGTATAAATGCAAACAAGAAAGCGCACTCTCGCTCTCTCTCTCACTCCGTTCGACCACTTACTTCTCTTCCTCCGTTTTGGTCTTCAGCTGCACCTCCAGATCCTCGATGCGCGACTCGAGCGCGGAAATTTTCGTCAGCGCACCGGGCAGATCCTTCGCGTCCCGCTCGTACTCCTGCGTCTGCTTGCGCAGCTCGGAAATTTCGCGCTGCTTCAGGTCGAGCACGCAGCGCAAACTGTCCACCTCGTCCTGCAGCACCTGCAGGTGGTTGATGTTGCCGGACGATCGGTTCAGCTGCAGCGGATTGCCCGACACGTTCATCGTGTTGCCGCTGCTGGCCGCTGCCGTACCACTGCCGGTCTGGCTGCAGGCCGGTTCCACCGAACCGTTCCGGCTCTGCCGCAGCACCACACACTCATCCTTCGTGATCGTGAGCTTCTCCTCCAGCTCGCGCTCCTTGCGCTCGGTTTCGCGCCGCATCCGCTCCATCTCGCGGTGCAGCCCGTTGATCTGGTCGGTGAGGTCGCGCTCGCGCATGGCCGCCGCCTGCAACCGCTCGCTGAAGGCCAGCTCGCTGGAGTGTACCTTGTCGCGCAGCTCGTTCTCGGTGCAGCTGAGCGCGTTGATTCGCTGCAGCAGGTCCAGCTCGCGGGCGCGAGCGCTTTCCAGCTGCTCCGCCTGGTCGGTCAGCTTCGCCTCGTAGCCATCGATGCGCGCCAGCAGCTCGCGGCTGTGGGACTCTTTCGCGAGCAGTTGCGCTTCCAGTGCGGCAATCCGGTCGTCCGCACTGCGCTGCTGCTCACTGAGACAGGTTTCAACTGCGAAGTGAAGAGAGGGTGCAATTTGTTAATAAAAATAGCTCATAAAAACACACACACACACACTGCGGATGCGTTTCGTTCCTACCTTTGCTCAGCTCACAGCGATGCAGCTCCTGCAGCTCTGTTTCGCGCTCCGTCGTTTCTAGCAGCTGCTGCTTCAGCGTTTGGCTGTTGGTGCGCTCCTCGTCCAGTATGGACTTGGTTTCCAGCAGGTCGGCGGAGGTCTTCTGGTGTGCCGCCTTGATCGTGGGACAGGAGAAGGCATCCAACTGTAACCGAGGTGGGAAAAGAAAAACACATTAATTAGACATGATTGCACTTCGATAAACATTTGCACACATTTTCAGACACTAGAACGAAACGAAACGCACCAAAAAGAAATGGAACCTTCGAAACATCACGCAAACAACCATCAGCCAGCCACAAGCCTTCTCCCCTAGCGCACCGATCGACGATCAACTCGGCAATGATCGGACTCGCCAAACCCAATCACAGTGCAATCGAACCAAAACGCTTATTTTTTGCAACCAACTTCGTCGTTGCGTTGCTCTCATCCAGCCAGTTCCCGTTCCGGCTGATCGAGCAGGTCTTGTGTTACACCCGCGCGTTGCTACACTCGTGACTAACCGATCGCCGTTGCACCCAGAAACACACAGCCCCAGAGATCGTTTGCCGAGCTTGTCACCAGCTTGCAGGAAATCATGTGCAGATGGGATCAAATAAACATCACGGTAGTGTGTGTGTGTTATTTCTCTTTTCACACCGACAAAACCCAAGCAAAACCTCTGGGCAAGAGCAGGGACAAATTGCTTTTGCAGGTGGGAGAGGAGATTGTTACCTGTGCCGGTGGGATTATCCAAAAACCCGGCAAATGCGTGCGAAATAAGCGTTTGATTTTCGATGATTATAATCCCCGTCCCAAAATGGGCATTTTCCGTTCTTGTGTGTGTAACGGTTTTTTGTTTATTTTTTTGTGGCAGGACTTTTGCCAGGTATGAACATATGAGCTTTCGGGGTCCCGACCGGTTCCGTGTAACCTTTTTTTTTGTGAGGTGCTTATGAATAAATTTGCATGCCACTTTTTCTGCACACCAGCTAGTCGGGTTTATGACCTGCAGGAAAACGTCCATGAGGATTTTCTTTTGCCAAAAAGTCTGTTTTACAATTACACCGTTCTTTAAGATACTGGAGGTAAAGGCTGCATATTGCTGGAATTAGTTCACGACACTTACCACTATTAAATCGTACTCAATCATGTTGACAAGATGTCCCCAAACGATCAAGTAGGCACAGTCGTCACACCACCGTCACTAACTCCAAACCAAACAGTCACCACCGAACCACAAGAGAACTCTCCCCTAACTACTTCTCAATTATCACAGACGTTGTCGCCTCCCGTACACACACTGCTCCGCTACTCTATTCTTCTTCACAAGCACATTGCACTAGCTGCACACACGGTTCCTTCGACTCCTCTTTCACAGTTCTATCAAAAGACGATTTGTCTCGACACACCTCGACACCTTCCCAAGACGAATGTGTTCACATTAGTTCGTCTGTCCAGCGCGACTGTTCAACCGAGACTGATCCCTCCACGAGCAAACGAGTCTGGACACAGTGGGTGAAGGACACGTTTCTGCTGGGCGAGAGCGTCTGATGACGAGACTACCCCATGCAGTGATATTATCCTTCCTGTCTGCGCTACCTGCGGAACTACCCAGGCAAACCGTGAGCGAGAGGAACCAAAATTCGCTTTCCTTTTCTATTCACCTTTAGCTTAGAATATTGGCCTGCATGCTAAAAACAGAAGAACACATTAAAGGTACACGGATACCCGTGGGGTACATTGGCCCTTCGTGTAGGAGCAAACAGGTACAACACCAGCAAAGGCGAATCATTATCTGCCTTCCCCTACCTTTCGAACAGGTCGTTGATCCACGCATTTGCTCCCCTTGGCATATCTTCCGTAGCACAGGACACAGCACAGAACGACAACAATAACACACACTAACTGCAGCTCTTTAGCTAAATCGAACGGTAAAGAATCGTTGATCATCTTCTCTGCGGTAAGCATGCCTGCTTGCGTTTTGTTTTCCGCCAACTCCAAAGCAGGCCACGACAAATCAACTGTCACTGTGTGGCACAGGGAGCGTGCGCTCTGTACACTAAACGTCAAACGTCCACAATCAGCTGGTGCTGGTGCTTGCAAATTCCACGCTGCCCAAAGCCCTGCTCATCCCCATGGCTCATCGGGGTTTGTGATAACGCGCGGGCCAGCAGTTGGTATTATCGATAAAGCGACAGCGTACGATGATAATTCGTGCAAAGTAAACAAAAATAAAGTGCGTTTCTGCATCGGTAAACTCGGTAGAAGAGATAGGGCTTTGCGCTCCAAACCAGTCACGCGGTGAGTAGAATACACCCTTCCTCTTACATACATCGTCATACAGCACCACCACCACCAGGAAGGAATGAAGCAGGTTTTTCCAAAATTCCCAAACACTTTCCAAAAAGGGGGAAAAAGGGTTTTGGAAATGTACACTTTTACAGCATACGGCAGTACCGGTGGTTTGCACGGGCTACAAACAAAGTTGGTAAATATTGAAAAGGGGTAACCGATCGGGTGGTTTGCTGTCCATTTTATGGACTCTGCTACAGTGAGTGATGTGGAAAGAGTTGTAAAAACGGTGCTGATTTTATTAACCAAAGCGCATTGTGCATTTTGAACTTGTTGGTGCAATGAAACGTCCTCCAGCGATTCTTTCTCTCGAGCAAAGAGACATAATTATTTAGTTAAATGAGGGCACTATCAGTGGCAGACACTGAGGATCAAACTCATTAGAGAGATGAGCACAAAAGTTAGCATGAGCACATGAGTAAGTTACACAGGTACAACAGGTAAGTTGTATCCGAAGTGTAAAATTGAGTAAAATAAAGTACAAATTATAATTTCACAGCGAGCAAGCGTAACACGTAATTTCCAGGTTACGAGAAGGATCCTAGCGCTCATTACGCTCCCTAAATGAAAGATATTTCCACGAAGATGTTAAATTGCCGAATTATTTAAATTCATATTTACATCCAACTCCAAACCGTCCCATCCCACGCACAGATTATCAGCACCTAAGAACAGATAATCCGCACGGTAAATAGGAATATCCCACCATCATACCGTGCCGCGTCCTTTTTGTTACCAACGAGCCATCCAAAAGCATCCGCAGAACTGATCCAGGGCCAGGGCCAGGGTCGAGTCGTGGGTGATCTTTATTTGGGGGATTTTCGTGCGGGAAGAAAAGACTAAATCCACTTAACCATCCGCCGTACAACAATACGTACTCGCGCGCCCGTGAAGTACACCGAGAACCGAGAGGACACTTCAGAGGAGTTCGGGGCGAATTCTTTTCCCCTAATAATGACCACCTCACATGGGTGAAATGGGACCGAGGAGCTTTGCTTGCTCAACAACACAAAAGAAATAGCTCTCTTTTGTCTGTAGCGTTAAGCTAGGAGGATGATTTTCGGTACTTTCCTGCCAATATTCCAATATCGTGTCGCCTCACATATGGTTTGCGAATCTCTGCGGGAGGGAAAATCTGGATCTGTGGCCCAAAAAATTTACATTTGTCAAAGTTCGATCCACAAGCTCGTAACGAATCAAATATACCCGGTCTGCTAAAAAAAACAGCAGCGCCCCTAATCTCCCGGACAGTCTATGCAACGGCTGTACCTGTAAAGGACGTCGTCACAGAACTGTTGAGTTCCACCAGTTCTGCCACCTTTCCCAAAAACCATAACCATCGGAAAGCGGATTTCACTCGCATTCGAATTTAATTTACATTTTTAATAACCCTCTGCCTGGATAACGCTCGTCCATGCGGGAGAATCCTTCACTAAACTTCCCTTTACCGTGTTTCCCACACAGAATCACAGAGTGCAGAGTATCACCACCTGTGAATTATTGATTTTATTAGAGGTTTACTTTACACTCCTCATTTGCATATGCCGGTCGGGATGGTGTGTGTGCAGGCAAAAGGCTGAGGCTCGGGACTGCACTTGATGAACCATTCTTTTCGTTGGAATCCGCCTCTCAAGCACGGTGGTGGTGATTGCAACATGCATCCTACAAGAGCTACTACTACTACTGCTGCTGCTGTCTTTTCTTCTGATGACACATTTGCATTTTATCACATGCGGGCCACACATTATCAGGCTATAACACATACGCTGGAGAGATCTGGACGGGTGGGAAACTGCAACACTCCCGTGCAGTAAGGCGAGTATCTGGAGAAGCGCAGGCAAACCTGCACTTGAACGAATCATTTCTCCTCTACAACGCATCCCACACTTTAGTGTACCATTTTCATACGACACACCGTATGGGGAAAACCAGCACTATACCAGTGTGCTTCGAAGGAAAAACTTTCACACACACCATAACCGAGCACCTAGAGTGGAGATGATGATGGGATCCGGTTTTGTTATTCTAATTTTTAGAGCAAATAATTGCACAGGTTTTGAAATGGAATTGAACAATGTAAAAATGGGAATGGAGTAGCAGCGGTGGGCAGTAAAAATTGTGCACCACCCGTAATACTACTACACGGGAAGAAACCGAGCCTCTCCCTTCGATGATGTCGTGGCGTTGTCGTGGCAGAGCTGGGAACAGCTGGTAAATATTCATGAGATAAGTGCAATCAACGGTTTTGGGGTTTTCCCGGTGCTCGCTAGATGCACCTACCACGTTGAATGGGATGGTGATTTGATGTATCCTGCAGGTTCTCACGGTGGGAAAATGGGCCAATAACAGGATGTTTTGAAATGCTAAATGTGTCGCTTTTAGGGAAAGGTGTGTACACTTTGTACATTGTAAATTCACACGGTAATGTGACAAGATTGCAAGGATAGGAACTTCACCGTCGAAAGGACTTGCTGGTATCAGTCGATCACGTTCTTGAAATTTGGAACCTTGGAACTTGCTCCTGAAACTGGATTTTCCAACATGTGTATCAAGTATGGGGTTCGTAGTTAGTACATAAACTATTACGTGTTTCTTATCTTCTTATATGCTTGATCTCTGATGTCCCGCATTCGATTACTGTTTACTGCTGAAGAACATTTCAAAGTTCGCGGGACACTTTTACGATTCGCCGTGAGTCAAAGTCATAACTGCTGCACGATGTTTGAATACACTAATGATACTCGGGACTGTGGATTTTGAATTAATCTCTTGCGGTACTCTTTATGAAAACCAAAACGTCAGCGGAAAGGTGTCAGACGGATCGCAATTATTGATTAACGATGACTGGTTCAAAAGAATCGTTATCTTTATGTTCAATAATCAAGCGTTCTCACTAACATCTAAATCAACCTGCAGGCTTAACTCTATTCACCATTGTAGATATCAAAGCTTTTAATCTGTTTTGATCTTGTCATACAGTCTTAGTCCTCAGTTTGGTTTAAATTAGACATGAAACGTATGAAACATAACTGAATGCGATCATGTAGTCTAGTTGTAGAGGCACATGATCGCGTAGTTTCGCAGTCGCCCAATTAAAAAGAATCTAAAATCGGTCAGATCCTTCCATTTGTATATATGAATTGAAGGAAGAACTGTATTCACCTAATTGCTCTGTTTTATTTTATGATGCTACAATAATTTAATCCATTTCTCTTTACATTTGAAAATTCCCAATTTCACAAGAGAACTGTAGTCTATATCCTATATCTATATCTATATCCTCAACTCCCCACGATCCGAAGCAAACGCTCACTGTAGTAGAGAAAAAAAAACCTGTGAACATTAAACCGAAACTAATTCTGTTTGGCAAGTATAAAAATGAAACATTTATTTTCCTACCCTGAGAAAAATACGATCCTAAGGTAAGGTAACTGGCAGGACAAAACCACCTGTCCGTTGCCGTTACCGTGCGACCATATTATGTCATAAACCACCGGCACGGCTGCTTTTATGATTTGCCGGACCCGTTGCTTTGTACCGGGTCCGCAACATAAAATATTTAAGCAAATGCCCGCCCACTTATCGCACCTTTTGCCGCATTTCTCTCGCCTCTCGCCAACAATGGTCGGCCGCTGTGGACGCATTCTCCGCAGGGTAATATATAGTTCAAAGCTTCACACGCACACGGTGCAATACAGCAGCAGCATTACGCACACCGCATTGCCGATGCATCCTTTCTGTGTCATTGCCGATGTCCGAAGGGAACGAGGATCGTTAAGCAATTGGGTCACAGCCGTGTTCGGAACGACCATTTTACCTTACTTTCCATTGCTTTATTCTAACAATCATCCTGCAAAACTGTGCTCCTCTTGTCTGCAGTATGTGTGAAAGCTTCATCGATGAGTAATCGAAATCGACGCGATCATCGCTGCAAACATGAGTCAAATCCGGGATGTTGCTAGCGAACGAGAGAACATTATAATTCACTGGCGATGATTCAACATTTGCCTACCTCAAACTCAGCATGTTCCTTCGTGTTGCTCCGATTAGCTACAAAACCCCTTTCGATGCGTGTTGCGATTCGTTGACAGTGGCAAAACTGCGGGGCATTTGCCCAGCGCTACCTGCTGCCCAACCGCAACATGTCCCCGCACCAAGAAGAACTGGAGCATAAATCATTGGATTTGTACCTATCCGCTAGCCCACCGGGGGCATTTGGCAATCGGTGACGATAGAAGCTAAAGTAAACAACTTCGCCAATGTGTGCGCAATCGCTCCGGTTGGTTTTTGTGCACGGAAACGACCGCGCGCGGGCTACAATAACAACCCTGTATCCTGTCGAGTGAAACAGGGACGGATACATCCCGCCCGGAGATACCCTGTCGAATCGGAAATGTCAAACATGGGTCCGTGCTGTGGCGCGATCACGGGATGCACCAGCCGCAGGATGTTTATTGTATTGGACGGCAGAACGAATTAGGTTAGGTCGAGTGTTTGCTCAACAACAGCTCTATGCACTTTTCGCGCTGCTGCGTTGATGTTGTTGCTGTTTGTCAAAGCTAAACCCTCCGTTTGATGCGGTTTCGTTTGCGGTAATGCAAGGGGACAATATTGCACAGAGCAAATGAAGCATGAAAAACTGTAAACTGCGTTTGCCATCTACTTACATTAAAAACTAGGTATTGTACTAAAACTCCCAACGCTTCCACGCCCTTCTGGGCATGGCTGAGCATGGCAAGGTCGACCAGTTCCGATCCTTTGCTCTCGCTGTGATGGGGTGCCGTTTCACGGTGACGACCGTTGCGCACCGGATGGTGGTGCTGCTGCTGCTGCTGGTGCAGTTGATCACAGTTCGGTTCCTTTCCTGCCGCCACCGGCGTCCCGGCAGTCGCCACGAGCGGCGTCGAGCAGGCGGATGGTAGTATCGTCAGTATCGATTGCACTTCCGGCGTGCTGGTCGCACTGCTCGCCCCGGCAGCGACCCCTTTTGCCCGCTCGCCCACCTCGCAGATTAGCAGCGGGGAGCTGGACTTGTCCAGTATGATCGTGCCGTTGCGCTGGATCGCTTTGACGGTTGCGTTGCTGGCCGCCGAAGCGGCCGTCGTGTTGTGGGCCACCCCGCCGCTGCCGCCGCCGCCGCCATTGACCGCATGCTGGGGATGGTGGGACAGGTGCGATGGTGGTGGTGGTGGGGTTGCGTGATGATTCGTCGCCGTGGTCGGGACCGCGCTCGTCGACCGTAGCAGCGTCGATTTGGCCAGCGTCGGTTTCGGCGAGTGGTTGCTGCCAGCGACCGTACCGGCAGTGGCCGCCGCGGCAGCCGATTTCGTGGTCGCCGTCGCCCCAGCAAGACGATTGTGATCTGAAAGGGGGAGAAGACAGGAAAAAAGAAGGGAAATCATGTTTAATACCAAAGAAATGGAAGAAAAACCTACATTAAAGTGCTTTGTTTATGGTGCTATCGCTATAAAATCAACGCATAAAGAATAAATTCTCATCTCATTCATAATTAAAGTCTAGCGGTGCGCTCATGTGAGCGCTTATTACATGTAAACAAACGTCCAGTTCGGGTCAGTTGAACTTTACCACCGCACACGGAACAAAAACTGCATATTTCAAGTACTCTCACGCGTACGGGGTTTTTTTGTGTGTGTGTGTGTGGTAATTTTCTAGCTAGAAAAAGAAAAAAACTTGAAAGCAAACACTTAAACACTGGCAGCATGTGTGTTCATTCAACCTGTTCCGGTTGGGTGCGCTTTATTCGGGTTTTGGGGAGGAAAAATAGATACCAAGTATCACCGCCACCAACGACCACACTCACAGACAAGATCGAGCAGGATAAGACGTTACGAGCGAAATTTAAGACATTCAATGTTTATCCAAACAGTAGCCTTTTTGTGGCGTGTGCACTTGGGACCGGCAGCGTGTAATGCAAATATGTTTCTCCAAGGGTGCGTGTATTACATGCTTTAAGTTTATTGAATGGGTTATAAATTCTTGAGTTGTCGGGCAAGCAACAACGCCGCCACTCGGTGAGCTATGAAACATGATCGCGATAATGAATCGATCATGCAATATGCCGACATACACTAGTTGCCCTCGTTTGGGGAGGCTTGGAACGAGAAGAAATGGTATGGTGTGTAGGGTGTACTCTTGAGGAAAAGTATGGTTTCATTGACTTAATGCAATCTAAACAGCCGCAAATGCAAATGTTATGTTAATTATTAGCAGCTTTCCCATTAAAACAGTAATTAAAATCGATTTACGCACGTGAGTGAGCGAGTGATCATTCAATTTATTGCTATTTTTCTTCACACCGGAAACAGCAACATCACGCAGTAATAAATAATAGCTAGGTGTGAAACCGAACACGGGTGGAAAGGGAAACCATGATCGTGACAGGAACTAGATGGCCAGCAAGCCAGTGCAAATCCACCCATCAAACCATACTCGGATCTCCCCCATGGAGGCCCTTTTTCGGTGGCCCGAGTCTTTGGCCGAAGCAAAATCAATCCAACCAATCGATCGTGGTTGCTGTCTTGCTGTGTGTGTTTGCTGGCCTGTGGACGCACATGTAATGTAAATGAGCATAGGAATTAAAAATTCATGCTGCAGTGCGCACCTTCCTACCTCACCACACAGTGTCGTGTGTTTTGCTTTGTGAGCAGCCAGTGAAGCGTGGATTATTGGGACCTGCCTCTGGTATAGAGCACTCTTCTGTTACTCTCTTCTTTTCTTACTGGGCCCGTTTCAACAGGAAGTTTGCAACAGATCTATGAACCAGTAGCCGATCAAATTCAACTGCTGACACACATATGGCTTTATGATGCTTATGCGACGTCCATGCTAATGACAGCCGCCTGCCCGGTAGCTCGGTCTAGTGCGATCGGTGTCGATTGGCATGGCTTGATTCCACTTGACCTAAACTCTGACCATGCTGCGATGCTTTCCGTGCGGTAGCGCAACATTGCTGGATCGAGTAGCGGCGCCCCTGGGGTTGATCCTCCTCCGCACAGGAGCTCACATGAAACGTGATGGTAGTCCTACAGTGTGTATGGAATTATTGTGGGCGGTAAAGAGTAGCATTAGATCACATCTTGATAGACAACCAATTGGCCTAAAACGGTGGGGATGCACGAACTTTCTAATAGAGGGGATACATTCTATTGGTAAAATGGGGACACAATCTTCGGTAAATAACTTTTTCCATTAAATGTGTCTGATGAAAGCGCACTCATTGAAGTCTGATGTCCTCAATTTCACTGCCAATTGCAAAGTGGCCTTTTAGGCACCAGCTCGGTCAGGAAAACTCAATTAAATAAGGTCCCAGACACCCACTATTCCGATACTTTACGGTGGCCCCACGGCCTATCATTACTGCGCCTCAATAGGCTAATTAGAGACAAGGGCGATGGTCTGTGTTAAAGTATCTCCAAACAGCTTCAATGGTCGCGAGCGCCAGAAAACTGCCACCTCTTCACATAAACTAACTAAAGAAAGTGCATCTTAATGGAAGGCAACGGCCTTCACCGTAATAAGAGCACTACTTGCTGCACAATAATATGCGACCAGAAAGTGCGTAAGATAAAGTGAAACAAATGGCACCGCATCCAACACACCGAGGAGCGCTTCTAGCGTTCCAGCGACGACCAATTGATGTAATTTGTTCATTCAATTATGCTTTACGGGCTCTAGCGATTCGCTACCCAGCTCACCAACCCCAACACCGGCAGCCGTCATCAACAAGCTGTGATTTGGTCGTTATTCATCAAAAACTGCTTCTCCATAACACTTTAAACGCATCAACCAGAGCGTCCAGAGGCGTGAATAAGATCCTTGTTAACATACTGGAGTTGCTCTCTTAACCTCGTTCTCTTTGCTAGCATTAGTTAGACACTTCTGCATACCAATTCATCGACACACTGAGCAGTGCGAGCTACATCTTGAGCAAAAGGAATCCACTGGTCAAACCTACATCTGCCCCTTACCTACCTTCATCAACTTGAACTCTTTACAACCTCTGCCACACCCACACGCTGTACGCTGCTGGGCGCAATTTTGGACGTCCCAAGTACCGCGCAGTGGTGTGACTTCATACGTTCGTGTGCACTCTAAAGAAAACACAAAAGTATGCTCCGCCAGTCTGTGGCCGCGGGGGCATTAGGCAAACACTGTTCAGCGTACGGCGAGTGGCCGCAACACGAGAAATAGCCCGTGGGCACTCAAGCATACTTTCAACCCCGGGGATGACCACCACCAGCCGGCAAGTGCGGCTACGAAACCGAACACGGAACGCACGATTGACCACCGGAGTCGTCGCTGTTCATAACTCGCGATGGCGTCATCACGCAACATTAATGTTTTGAGGGGCCACTGCGAACATCATTGCGATGAGTTGGTGGGTGAGCGGAGAAAGGGAGTACCGTCGACGAATGCGTCAAGTCGCGCTATTCATGATTGATAAATGATGTGCGTCGATGTTGGAGTTGTTTGCTCGCTTTAATGGCCAGTATAGATCCAAAAATGTGTTTTAAAAATGGACTATACCGTCCGGCGGAACATTATTGGAAATGAAAACCAGCTGCAGCTGCAACCTTGAACTAGAGATATCGCGGTAGACTCATTACCGAATTCCAAGTCCATAACGATGGATAGTTTTTGGCAAAATGCCGACAAGAATATTCCAGCCCAACAAGACGCTGTTAATAGAGAAAGAGGGAGCGAGAAATCCAGCGAGGTAGAAAGCGTGCAAAGGAACTTGATGTCCATGGTTTATTAAGGGAAGCTGTAAGTCATACAGCCAGTAAAGCATACACTGGGACATGTAATCTATATTAGACGACCGCGCACTGACACTGATGACGTCAAACTCTCAGCTCAATCTCACGATGGCCGTAGCGACCTGAAGACGGTCACGCACATTATTTGGATGCGGCTCAAGCGGAAGTCGAGCAGACACAGAAGGATCAGATCAATATCCATTAATAGGGAGCGCATATTCAATGGACTGGGAAGGCCAAACTTTTTTGTGTGTGTTTTGGGGCAGCAGTTTGGAGAAGTGGTTTGAAGAAAATTCGAACGTGTGGTTGTGAGTGATTTATTTTTATCTCAACGAGCAACCCATCGTTAAGAAAGGTCCAATATCCCAGCATGGTAATTTGTTTTTGAAGAAACCGGATCTTTGCAATTCCACACGCACAACCTACGATGTGTTTATTGGACTGTGAACTTTTCCTGCTATCACAAGCGCTCTCCTTCGCAGTCTTTTTCAGAGATCATAAGAAGTGTATTAAAATTATTGAATTCATTTTGCTGGGACCTTCTATACTTCTATAATGCTGCATTGGTATTCCACTTATCATTTCCATTACTCTAGCTTGATAAATGAAGCATCATATCAACACTTACTTAGCACGTTAAAGGCAAGTACCTCTGATGCAACTGTAAGTAAGACACCCACCGCAAAGGGGAAACTAAATGGATGCTTAACTACATCCACGGTACAGCTACCTGTCCTAACAGTGGCTCACCGTTTCCACGCTCTGGGCGAGTTTTGCACCTCCCCTTCAAACTCCCCATTTCAATCAATCATTCGGCTGCTTCCTGCCCAAACGGCACCACCGCCCGTTGGACAAGCGTTGCAGGAAGTCGCGACAACGACAACGATGGCAATTAGTTTCGGTTACGCCGTGAAACCGAAAGTTAGCCATCACTCAAACACCACTCAACAGTGCTCGCGGTTCCGTACAGGCCCCCAACGACATCTTTACTACGCCAGTTCCGCACGCAGTGATGAAACAATGACAACGGGCGGTGGCGGAGTGCTGTTGTTGTCGTTGTCGTCATGTCTGTCTTCCCCATCACGAAGTGCTCTGTTAATTGTTGTGGGGTCTGGAGATCTCCAGGGAACGGAACGCCAACTTCAAATTTACCTTCGCGTTTACCGCGTTGTATCATGTAACGCAGTCGGATGACTTGCCTTCTTGTCTTTCGGTCCTGGGTGGCCGGTCCCTGCCGTCTCTTATGAAACGCGCAACCAATCACCATCACGATTCCCTCTCCATGCCCGTATTTAGTAACGGTGGAGTAGAAGAAAAACACAAGAGGAGTATCCCTTATCCCAAATAGCTCCAAAAATGCTACGCTTCTTTCCACAGTTAATTACCATGCCTCTTCCGTTTCTTCCAGCCATTGCCACGGCGCGGGTTTGGCAGCCTCTGTCACATGCCCCGAGTACCACCAACTGAACGGAACCACGGTGTAAGTGTTGTTGATATTGTCGTTTGTTGCGCTTCTGTTTTCGAAAGGTGTCTCATTTCCCCAATCGGTTTGTGTCCCACCAGAGAGGGGAGACATGATTTTAATTTTGCCTCACATCAATTACCACGCACACTGATAGCTTCCGATACGGAGCACCGGTGTTTTAGTACCGGAGAAATTTGAAACCATTTTCCAATGTTTCCAAGTGAGACACAGGGTAGGGCAACGGCTTAATGTGTTCGCTGTTCGCTGTGGAACGGGTAAGAAGAGTAAGTAGGCTCGCGGTACTCCAAAAGCCGGATATATCTGTAACCAGCACCCAGGAAGGCAGAGATCCCGTCGGGTACACATCGAAATCCGTTGTGGGCAGGAAGTAAACTGTTGTTTTAAAGAACAGCTCATCTCCGAGGCGCACTATGAGGTGATACTGGGCAGCGGGTACGAGAGACAGCAGACATCATTACAAAGATGCACACATCCCCGTTACATTAGTTCTTACAACAACGACGTAGGAAAACAATCTAAAATAACAAAAAACAATGCAACAAGTAGCCGGAGAGGGCAAAAAACGCTCCATACCATGTCTGAAACACACCAGAAAGGGATGTTTTTCTAACCGAGCAAGGTGCACGCCATTACACCGGATCTCCTCGGAAACTGGACCAAATGTGCATCCTTGCAGCGGGGTAGTGTTACCAAGGCGCCCATCCGTTTCTTTTGCACGAGAGGCGCTAATAATATTCAGCATACAGCATTCGAGCAACTCAAAAACACAAAAAGATGAATAGAACGGCCAAAAATAACACCCCTTTTTTCATGAACCTCTCATACCCACATACATCCGGCACACGGGTCTCTGGGAAGTGTCGAGGCAGAAACAGAACCGGTCAAGATTGAACGACCATCAGGTCGGTCCGTCTACTGTCGGAAGTTGTGCCTGGGCGGGCGACATGTGGTATGGTGGCCCAGAGAATTCGGACGGGTTCATTTTGTGTTAGTTTGTTGCAATCGTATTTTATTGCTTGCAGCTCAAACTCCAACTGCAATGGCAGTGCAGTGTGTGGTTGATGCAGCTCTGGTAGCGCCAGTAGCAACTCTCACCCACAGCTATCCCTTCATTCTCGACAACGTGAGACGCTTTCTTTTAAGACGTCGCGAGATTGGAATGTGCATCGCACGCAGTGGGTTTTCCGATTGCATCACGGCGTGTATCGGCAGTGATCGACGGATGGAGGTGTCGTACCCATAAAACTTCCGTACAAACAACAAATATCTAAAGCAGCTCCCCCGAACTCCCAGTTTGCTCAATATTACCGGCCTGGGGTTATTTCAATGCGAGGGATCAAAGCTTAAATCGGTGGTGTTCTTGCTGCTTTTTGATGTGAAGTCAAAGGTTGCAGTGATTCGGAAGCAACGCATTCCACCAAATTAAATCCACACACATAATACCCGGATTAAACTGAACCTCTTCTTTTCTCTCCCTCTACAGTTCTTATGGTTGATTGTACGCACGGAAAGATTTTTTGTCCTTGTTGTTAGAGTCCAAGTTTCACCAATCCAACACACAACCACCGTACCGTATCTGACAAGCCGATACGATGTGCGGATCGATGATGGGTGGCTGATTTTAATTAAATGTTTTAGCACGGTTCCGCGAGGTTTAGGAACAACAAAAAATAATACATGCACACATACACAAACACATCTACAATAATTTACCGCTTGTTGCTTCTCATTCGTATGATTTATACTTTTTTGTGTCTACTGACTACTTCCTTCCTACCCTCGTACTGGTACTCATCACACCTCGCAATTGCGAAGCTGTTTGAGCGCATGTTTGCCATTTTTTGCGTTTGCCGCGATATGATTGCGAGAAGAAAAATCAAATGCCAGAGTCCAATATGTCCAATTCCAAGCCTATCCCTCCCTACCCTCGCTTTTGGCGCGTGATTTATTGAGCTCAATCAATGGAGAGAGAAACGGCGTGAGGATCTTTTTTGCGGTGTTTGATTTTTTTTATTTCACCTCCAAACTCACTTTCTCTACCCGTTTGGGGGGAAGAAATGTAGCAATTGTGGAGGGAAAATTTTGCAAACTTTCGATTTGCGGTAGTGATTGAAATAGGATTGTGAGAAGAACCTGATGCAGAAACTTAAGCTGTTGAATTTGTAAAGATGGGCATATCCCGTACATCAAATTAGATATTATTTAGCTTCGTCCAAATCAATACATTCACGGTCATCATACTCTTGACTAAATACAAAAAAAAAAATGAAAGTATGCATATTAAAATGCGATAAATCATTTCAAAAATTTAACTAACGCTTCATTTTTGCTTTTTTATTAAAAAAAACAAACCTACGAAATTCATGTACCTTTTCACAAAGGGAACTAAGAAAGGTAAATAACTCCAGAGCAGGATATACCTTTTATAGGTACATATCTGAAACAATTGCCAAAGGTATATAAGCAAAGGAATGCTTAAGGTACACGTCCCATGTATTGGGAAGGAAAGTACCCTAAAGCCAAAAAAATGTTGTATTGATGACTCATGCCTTAAATAATCCAAAAAAGCCTCAATAATCTGATCGAAAATTGTTCCTCTCCATACTCCAAACTATTTCTGAGTATTTGTTACATTCGTTGATGTTAAGCAGCATTGATCTATTTTATAATATCACCATCACTATCACCAACAGCGTATCTAAGCAAAGATCAAACGTTTCCATCTCCTCAACTCACCATGAACTCTGCCCCAGACATCAGAGAACGTTTCACACAAATAATGATCCAACTCCAACAGTTCCAAGCAAATGTAGTGGCCTCACAGCAGTCAACTGTCGAAAGTGAATAAATCCTACTCCCCGACTAACTATGCTCCATTTCAGCAGAACGAAAATTCCTATACCATTGGGATCATAAAGCTCTCCGCAAACCGTGAGCCGCTCGTCTCATCCTTATCTCGTACTCCAAATGGACACCCGCCCGCAGGATAGGCGTGTGCGTGAGTACGATAAATTCACAGCAAATGCGATAATCCACCGCGCCAAGCCTGTCCTGCTGATGAGCTGACCTCACCAATCATGCCGGCTACTTGACCAGGTCCGGGGCCCGGGTCCGTCCATCGCGCCACGCCGGCACTAATTAATTCAACAAGCTATCGTTTCCGTTTTTTGCTCGCCCAGTAGCGTCGCCTACTTCAATGCGGTTGCTTTCAAGTGGAAGTCCTATCTCGAGGTCGAGCACTGTATTTTCCCCCATTTCCACTGCGGATACAACCGGGGGTATGGCAGTTCGTTTGATATGACTGTGTGGGTCGATGGGGTATGCAAAAATATCAGCACATCACTCCAAATATTTCAAATTAGCTCTCGACAGGATAGTGCAAAGAGTGTTATTGCGTTTCACGCTGATGCTTGGCTTCAATTTAGAACGGACAGTTTAGTGTTGGAATTGCAATCGTTATGGCTTTGTTCTCACCGAAACTGAGCACCCAAACATTTGATGCGAAAGTCCCTTTTCTTTATGCATAGTTACAACGGACTGGCTCGGTAGAAATCATTGGGTTTTGCGCTGTCAGAAATGAGTAATGTGGTACTATGGTTGCGGTTGTTGCAAAGGGAAATGAATAGAATTAAAACATTATTCCACCAGGAGTACACGATCAGTATGATGAGTGAATAACATGAATCTCAAGCGGCATTGCTCATCGCGGCGTCTGGTTTGTGTAACTCTGTAATTCACTTTGGCATGTACATGTTCGGGAACCAACCAGAATCACATCATTATTGGTTGCGGTCCACGGATGTATGCTGAAGTAAATGTTCGGAAAAGAACCGTTAAAGAATGATTTTGGTTTGTGTATTTTACCATCATTACATCTCAATGACAATGCTACAAATCAAGTCATTTTCCAATGTTTGTGAGGGTATTATACTTTTACTCAGAGAAAATATACGCCACAAAGACAAACAAGCACACGAGTACGAGTTTTTTGTCAAAGAGCTCTCGTGCATGGTGAAAATATCGCATGAAAAATCGCATTCAGTTTTTCATCGGTTGATCGTATGGCGGCTTTTACAAAAAAAAAGCAAGCGCGTGGTTCAGTCAGCTGCTACCATATATTGCGCAGTTTCAATACAGTTTTTATTCATCTCAAGGTGAGGTGAAAACATCACGAGCAAGACATTTTAACGGCAGAACCAGATCTAAATGGAATTCAGAAAGGATGAAAACCCACCATACTGGTTTAAAAATTGATTGTTAATTTTTTTAAAGAATTGATTAATTTTAGTTAATAATACAACTAAACATAACAAACAACTTAATTTGCTCAAATAGCTCAAAACGTACAGAAAATGGAATATAACTCAAACTTACATCACCACAACGGATGCCGACTGGTAGTAGTAGCTTGTGTTTATTCAAACAATATCCGTACACTACCTCTTCTGGCACCAACACAGTCAAACTGACAATAAAGAAAACAACCGGTTCACTTGGCCATAAATTAAAAATACCTTTCAATCTCTCCGTACCCCGTTGAGACGTATGAATCACTTAATTCGTTCCAACAACAAACTTCACTTGCACATCCATTAATGTCTCGGGACTGCCGAAATAAATTAGATCCGGCTCCCAGTTTGCGCGGGGAAGTAGTGTGCGCGACGGACAAGTAGCATTTAAAATGTAAACAACACACGCGCCTCTTAACTACCAACCGATCTGTCAACCGATGTCAAGTTCACGCACCCGCAAACGATCTTCTTTTTTTTGCGCAAAACACGAGTCGAAGGCGCCACCGCACGCGACAACACACGTTGGAAAATCGCGAAAATCTGGTCGTCTTGAGGAGCACCCAGTACGCGGGTACTTTGTGTGGACCCGACCGTCTCGTAAGCAAATGTGAAACTGAAACATTTCACCGCCAGTGCTCGTCATCATCATCGCCGTCACTATGGGCCAGCTGGGGGAGGGCGCAATAGTTCTCAGCTTGCGCATTTCGTATTCCCGCTCACTGGGAGTTCACTCATAATTATAATAAACTGTCCTCTCTAGATCGCGAGCATGAGTAGGAAGATTTTTCTCACCCAGTCCGAATGGAATAACCGTTTGCATCGGACATTGGGCATAACGATCGCTCCGGAGAGACATATTGAGTTTGGTGAAAAAGGATTGCGCGCGCGTTCGCATCAGCTGCTGGCTGTGTCCGTGAGTCATGCGCAGCGTTCGCAGCCGGGAATTGATGCGTCCGCGCCAGTGGTTGCCTCACTCAGCTCTGCTGCTGCAGCTCCCAGACTCCCCCTAGAGGTTTGCAAAGAAACTGGGAATCGTATGGAAGGCAGCAAAACAAGAGAGAGAGAGTGAACCAGAGGCAGCCAAAACGGGTGAATCTAAATATAAATAAACTCTGACGCTTTATAGCTCCCAATAGAAGGGGGAGGGGGGAGGGGGGGGGGGGGGGTGTCAGACGCGTAGGGCACGACTACCATTAAATTGGTAGTGTCTCGCGACAAGTTAGTCGATATGAACAGTGCAGTGGCGATGTTAAAACGATACTCTTGTCGTGTTTTTTTAATTGATGGAAAACGATATGCCTACAATGTTTCGTCTGATTATTTATTCTCCCTCAAGGGAGAGAGGAATAAAAACGTCTCACCCAAGGGAATGATGTAAATCATCTGCATAGAGAACGCCCTGCTTGACCTCTTTCGTGCACATGCTGCTTAAGTACACAATTTAGACAAATTCACACGGAACTGCTGTTCCTGAAATAACTAAATCTGTCAGCGAGCGTGTTACTCAAACAAAGCTTCATTGGGTTCACCATTTGCTCAAGGTCATAAAAAACATGAGCTAATATGCCATCTCAACTATCTCACTATCCTCGTTTTGGAACCACTTGTTGCCTATTCGCTACTCTTTTAATGATGCGTTGGAATTGGATCCTACGATTCTACTGACAAGCAATCTGATCTCCATATGGTAGCCACACGACACGAGATTGAATAATCGTCGACGGAGGGCCACAAGTGAAATTTATACTGAAACTCTAGTTTCCACACTGGGGTCTATTAGGCGTTTGATCTTCGCCAACTTTCAGCCATCATCGAGGGATGTTTGGATGATGACGAAAGCCTAGGACATTGATGCTTTTGTTTGGATAGATGTGAAGTTTTGAATATTTACTATCGCTGGAGGAAGTTGAATCCATCAAATCATCTTCAACCGATTTCAGGTCCAACTTCTTGCAAAACGAGGTACACATTTGAAGCTTCAGAGCATCTGCATCAGAATAACTAAAGATCAAACAGATTTGCTTCCGGAAAACTTGCTCAACATCTATAAGGTTCCAGTGCGTAAGGCCACTTAGCTGCTTGTGTGCTTGTAGAGGTAAAGACGGCATAGAAAGATAAAGATCGGCAACATACATGATGATGGCACCATACGAAACTCATCTGCAAGATCGATCGGGTGTAATAGTACGCAATGCCGTTTCTACGCTCCACCTTGGACCGAAAACAACAACACTTGCCAGTATGTTGGAGAGAAACGGACATATTGGAAAGTTAGAGTAGCAGCAAAACACAAAAAAAAAACAACACAAAATCCCAAACCAATGCCATTCGTTGGCGTCCGAAACCCGCGCCCTCTAGGCCCCGCCGGCTGGCTGCCGTCTCGTTTAGCAGCAGCAGCAGCTGGAGGCAGCAGACACCCAACGGCAGTGCGGACGGTGAGATGGTGGGCCGGTGTCGGCGGTACCGGTCGCGACAGTCCGACCCGGCAGAATTATGCCACCACCGCCGCCGCCGATGCTGATGGCCGTGGCGCATCTGCGCAGACGCCACCACCACGCCGGAATGATGATGCTGCTGCTGTGTGATGCCATTTTCTGCTTTTGGCTTTTTTCTATTTATTCTAAACTCTTGCAGCACTGCAACGATGCAGTTCTACTTAACTAATAGCTATGATATCATTCGCATTGTGTAGGGTAACGCAACCGTTAGAACGTCCGAGGGAGATAGTGAGCAGGACATTGGAATTGCATCAATTGAGACCTTGAGAGCGAAAGTGGAAAAGGAAAAAAATACCTCCATTGATGCTGTTTTCCTTGTTGGCTTCCTTATCTTTCAGGAGATGGGCCGCAAGCTTACCTGCAATTACAGAAAAAGGAAAATATATTTGTTAGTAAGAAGTTGTTGCAAAATAAAGACCAAAAAAGTGTACGCAAAAGTCGCTCTAATACGTTTAATTAACCGCATGGGGACAATATGCGGGTAACCCAAATTGAATCCACGCCTAGAAGGCTTTTCTCCTCCAATAGTGGCCCACTTTTTCGGCGAAACCGCAACATAGTTTTGCCAAAAGAAAAGACCCAAACAAGCACACACACACAGCACCTGTGCCTGCCTTTTACTCAACTCATTTAGGGCAATCGATCCGAGGCCCACATTACAGTCCATCGCCGGGGTGGAAATTCGATCGACAGCGAAATCCCCTTCTCCAATGCACCACCATAGTTCCCTCTTTTGTGTCCCAATTTCATTCATTCAGGCCGTTCTTTTATGACGGAACGGCGGACGCCAAGCGGTGCCTTTGGCGAGATGTAATAATGAATGTATGAGAGAATGTGCCAATTTTATTACAAGGCTTCTTTTCGTTTTTTTTTGGGCCATGCGAAACGCGTGTAAGTTTTCACATGATCAGAATGTTTGCAGCAAAAAGCGCTCTCTCTGGCCGGGTTTTAGTTTTCAACACGCGATGCCCTCTGTAAGAGTAATTAATTTTTATGCAATGAGACGCTTCATCTGTGTTGTTTTTATCGCCTTATCTCATCAGAGACTAACGTGTTTGCTTTTTCGTTTTTGGGTAATGTTACACACCCGAATGCAACTGCATTATGAAAGGGCAAATTCACAGCATCAGCGCATAAACCTACGTTCGTCATTTTTTCGTGGCTTTTCACTTCGCTTCGAATTTAACCCATGTAGCATGTAATGATTATTAACAAACGGAAAGCCCTCACATTGCTTCTTCTCCCTTTGCAGTGTTCATTAAAAAAAACCGCAAAAGTGAAATTAAACAAACAGACACCCTCCGTGCGAGGCAGCGCGTACACGCAAAGATGCACTTACGCATCATCAGCGCACAGTCACAATAAAAAAACACACACACATCTCTCCATCACTTCCCCTTTCCTCCCCCGGGTTGTACCTACTTTTCGCAAGATTTCGTTTGGCTTTCTTCCACGGAATGAGATAGATTAATGAATTCATTACGGCGGCGAGACGGCTGCTTCACCACCACTAGCACGGTTGACTTCCAATATGCACGCAATCTTTTTTTCAACGTTGTCTGCACGCCTCAAAAAGCAAAAAGAAAAAGATCACAATCTTTCCCTATGCTGGAGCCACTGCAATCGACCCGGGTTTTTAATTGTCTGACGCGTTCTGACGGCCGGAGACAACCGACGAAGAGGGTCAGCAGAAGAACGTCAATGCACTTTACTGCTCTGCCTGCCGGCGACCTGCAGTGGCTAATAAAACGATACACTTGTTTAACGCCAATTACAAAACAAGCCAGGAACTTGGTAATGTGGCGAGACACACAAACTTCAACAAAATGGGTCACAAATCACGCAAAGTCCGTCCAGAAATTCGCTCAATGTTCGCTGCCGTGAAATTGGTGCACCGGAATCGATTTGCGATTTTCAACCGAATCAGCTGGCAAGGGTGCGTATCACGTGCACCATTTTCCAGCAAAACCACCGGACACACACCAATATCCTCTTTACTCGATTGTTGAACTATAGAATGCTTTATTGCAACACGAAACGTTCAGGAAGCAACTCTTGCACAATTGCACAGACACCGCGAAACGAACGGAACGCGTCTTCGTGTGGAAAAACAAAAGTCAGTCCACCATTGCACAGAAGGAAAAAGGACACCCGTACGTTGGATTTTGACAGCAGTGACACATCCGCAACGGAGTAGGCAATGGTGTACAGTCGTCGGCACACCACACCACCAAAGCGGTAGGTTTGATTGTGTGAGGCTACGCGCTCTTGTTGCACACAGCCGGAGACGTGGTTGCTGCTGCTGCTGCTACAGTAGTGTTTGTGACTAGCCCCGGTTTCCATGGGCGCCCTCGACCGTGTGTTGGTCTCCCCAAACACGGTCCTTCTGGTGGAAAATAGGACGAAGAAGAGCCTCCCGGCTTCCCTTTCCATACAGTTCACAAACACCACATACACAAACACACCAGCGCTTGAGACGTGAATGCATCCAAGCACTCCCTTTCCCTTTTGGGGTAGGGCAGGGGAAACAGCAACCCAAGCAGGGAGGAAAACCCTGCCCACTGTGACAGAAAGAACCCTTCACTTTTGGACTGCCAGCGGGGTGGTTGGAGTTTGCAAGTGGAAATTCGGCGAACGCAAAAAGTGGGGTGGGAAAAGCGACCGAAAATACGGTGGCAATTGTGTGCGCGCGCACCAGCACTTGGGAAGAGAGAGAGAGAGAGCACCGACCGAATGGAAACGAATTCGTATGGCTAAAAGGGAATGAGGGGTGATGGGAGGAAAGGATAAAACATGTGCAAGGGCGCTCTATCGAATCGAGCCGAGAAGACGAACCCAGCGTTTTGTGATGGAAATCTGTGCACGCAAGGAGGCACCCTTCTTCCCGGCAGCGATGAGTCATCATCGTCGCATTTGCCGCTTCCTTGCCGCTCTCTCTAGGTTTTTTTTTTTGTTGAGAGAGAGAGGATTAGTGTTTCTCCGTGTTTTGTTGGTTTTCCGAAATAAAACGGAGCGGTGGAAAATTCGAGCAAAAAAAAGAATGCCGAGAATATTGATGCAAGAAGCTGTATGTGGAATCGACGACAACTTGTCGCTGGGGTACAGGGTGACCCTTTACGGTAAGATACATTTTAGAAATTGTTGGACTATAGAAGGACAATATTTAAAGTAAAATATGTAAAGTATAATTGCATTCAAATATCTCTTGCTTTACTATGCATTATCCAGATGCTCATGGAAAATAATTAACATTAAACGTTTTTGTTGTATCATAAATCGCCTAGACTAGCATATTGCAATTCAATATTGATAACAGATTACAGAGCCGATTCAGGGCTTTAAACCCATATTTATGACAAAGCCATTTTTGACATCTTTTTATCATTTTAATTACATTAAATCACTACTATCTTAGTCACATTTCATAATTAGGCACACCAAAGAGTCGAGTGGAATATCCGATAAATAATATTGAACATATCTCAGAAAATGATGGTACAAGGCAACATTAAAAATGAGACGAAAGTTATATTATTCGGACCACTGTAGTAACGCAAAATGTAAAATAGAATAGAATGGTACAGCCATGCTTTGATAAATCTGTCTTTGTATAACATCTTTAGCAAAATACGAATATATAATCCATTACTTCTCTTTTGCAGTGCTACAACCGATATTACAAATCTTTAAGATATTTAAAGCTATATACAAAGCATTCCGTTAATAGGTCCCTCGACAATACGCCCTATAAATCTGAACTGACGAGGTCTTTTCCGCAAACGTCTCATGGTGCTGCCGTTACCTTCGCCCACATTCGCTCACGTGTGTATAGTGGGACATCGCCACGGGCATCTCACTGATCACATCAGACAAGGTTGTACCAACGGACTGTCGGCGACCATCAGTCTCTCCCTAAACTATTCGTCTCACAGGATTTGATGAATTTCTAGGAACATGCTTAAATAAGAAAGATCACCCTGAAAACAAAGTTGGACCACTTTCACCACCATTACCATCGCTTCTAAGTAGAACACATATCGAAACTGCATTGTTTGCCCCATTCAAATGACCACCCATGGTCACGATGCGTAGCAAATTCCCTCTTTACTACCGATCGTGTTTGAAACAACAGCAAGCTTTTGCTTAAACACACACACCAATCATTAAAAATGATGCACCCCTGAATGGATTGGCTGTCTAATAGAGCGTGAAATACCAAACACACACACACACACACACACACACACACACACACACACACACACACACACACACACACACAACACGGTGGGTGGGTGCACCAGCCTTTGCCAGCAATGCCGCCAATGAACTGCAATCGAGTTTCCGTGAGGAATAATTAATTTATCGGGGTCGGGGGCGGTACTCGCTGCGGTCGCGAGAGATCGCGTAATTTTGCAAACGGCAAATTTCAATGCTCAACCCCCTCTGTGCGATGAAGGGAGTGGAAGTGAGCGGTATCGAAACGTATACGCAAAAGATGCGCCCCTAATGTTACAAACAAAGTTGCAAGGTAGCAAATGCCGAATTTGAATGTGCTCGGTTGATGTAGTTCGGTGAGCTCAAACAAATCGTTCGTTGTTTGTTTGCTAATGCTCTTCCATTTCATAGATATGTCTTATACAAAAATACTCTGTTGGATTTGGATTTAACATAACATAACAAGACATAATAGAAAGAATAAATTATTCACATATTAAAGACAAACAGAGCTCAAATTCTTGATATACTTTAACGCAACGTCGAATATTTGGATTTTAAAGGTAAATTTCGGGTTTCCTAACGTAAGCAGAAGACAACAACCACATCGTATCATTAAAATCCGACATTCAGAAGGCCATTTTGTCTTTTTGTGTCCCAACCACCCGATTCACGTTAACGATTACATCAAGTACCGAACAATTGAGTGCGACAAGCAACTATACAACCATAATCGTACCTTTCAATGGTTTCTCCATTCGTGCAATCCCTTTTTACTCGAGAGCCTGCTCGTCGTCTGGGTTTTAACGATCAACGTCAATGGTACATCACGCGTCGTCGTGAACCTCAGAGAACGTTCCCAACCTTGGAGCTCCCAACCATTTTATCGATTCACAGCGGCGGAATCGTCGATTGAATCATTCAAATGACAGTGTGCCTTCCTTCCTCCCAAAGCCCAAAGCTTGGGAGGCTCTTCTTCTACTCTCAGCCCGACCTACCATCATAATGACCAACTTTCCCGCAAAAGGCAAATAATTACAGCTCAAACGAATGAACGTACGCTCTCTCCGCCGACGAGAGGAGGGATATTGATTGTCATTACCTTTCAGCTTCTTCGGAACCTTGAGCGAGCTCCAGAGGTGTGCCGTCGTCGGGGCGGCCGGTTTCTGCACCACCAAGGCATACTCGGGCCCATTGCGGCAGAGGTCAAAGTCAGTGCCGTTCGTTGATTTGAGCTTGTTCAAGCGGTTCTGCTGATCGCAGAAACGGTTGCTACGCTTGAGCTCCTCCTCCAGCAGCAGCGCATCCTGCAGCCGGGTCCTGGCCGCGATGCTGCCGGCCAGGTCCGCCGACCGGTGCCCGTTCTTCACGCCGAGCTCGTTGTGTCCAACGAGTTCCGTGCGGGTGGATGGTGGTGGCGATGACGATGCGATCGTGGTCAGCTGATGCTGCAGTTTGGCCGGGACCGACTTTTTGCTCCCGGCAGTCGTCACCAGGCGTCCCATCGTGTCGACCCTTAGCAGGTGGTGCTCGAGATAGAGCGCTTCCTTTGCGGTACACATGTTACTATTACTGTCGGGCACGTTACCACTAGCACTTGTACCACTTGCACAACGACCTGCAGCATAATTCGTGTACGCCTGTCGCACTTAACCGAGGGGTCCGTGTGGTCCCTCTTGTTGGGTTTTGCACACTCAACACAACAAAACGTTCTAAGTTATCGGCTGGAATATATGTAACGCAAGCAAACAGGTAACATCGAACTGTAGCACTTTTCAAACACACCTTGTTAGAGGAGCCTGTGTGTGTGTGTGTGCAGGCGGAAAAACAGACGAGAGAAAACGGAATAAACACCCAGAAATATGGAACGACCCACTAAAACCAACCACCGCCACCAATCAATCAAGTGGGTCGAGCCAGACACTGAAACACTGCCACAGCTCCAAAGAGTGTGGCGCACGGTAAAGAAATTCGGGACACTTCAGCCGACACATGCGCACGCACCCCAAAAACACACACTAATTCCCCCACCGGGGGGTTCGGGGAATGGAAAATGGATCTTTTGGGAAATTGGATCCAATTTTGCACCAATTTCCGGCACTACACCGTACAGGCGGCGGTGGAAGTAGGTAGCAACACTAACCTGCACTAACTTCCCTTCTTCGTTAAGCTCCCCTTTTGCTCCTGCTGTCTGTGTGCCTGTGTACACAATTCTACGCACTGCTCCCCCCCCAAAACTTGCTACACGCACAGTCGATTCACGCGCGCGCACACACAACAACCGTTTGTTGCGAGACGGTAATGAAAACTGAAGGCCTCACGGCTTTCTTGAGCACCTGTTTCATCCCCTCTCAAGCTCAATGCACGCGCCTCTCTTTGGAGTTTTGAAGTTTTTGCCGAGTGCTCTACCACTCTTGGTCCCGGCGGATATGCACAGCGCGGTTAAGACGGCGACGCATCGTTTGCGCTAGTGAGCGAGCGACTGAGCGTGAGGTGTGCGTGCGTACGAATCGCGACTACACAAACCGCCGGGCACCAATGTGAGAAACGTATGCGCTTACGTAGTCATTTGGGAGAACATTCGTCAATGGGAGAGAGAGAGCGAGTGTGTGTGTGTATGTTTACTGTCTCTTGAAGACTATTTTCTTGCTCAAAGCATACTTTGGTTTGTGGCGCATTAGGCACGTGCGAGGGGAACATTGCTTGCGCATTTAACGTAAATGCAATGAGTACGTGCGTTATGCTCCTATATCTTATTGAGGGTTCTTTTCAGTGCGATTTTTGGTGATTTGTTTCTACATCGTTGGAGGTCTAGCAGTATCTAGTGGTCTTAATAAACCTAACTTTCAGTTCCAACACTATCATAAGGCTTTGAAGGACCTAGACCAAATACAGTTGTTATTCCAAACAAGAATTGACTTTAACTTGGATTATATGCTGAAGGTGTGAAGATGTTTAATCTTATTGAAGAGATTGATCATCAAGATGACTTCAGATTATCAACGATCACATTTTAGGTCTGTCTTGTTTTTCTCAGCAAAAGCCTATTCTTATTTGTGAGAATCTAAACGGACACCTGAGTCTAAAATTCTAGGTGAACGTAAAGTAAAGTAAAGATTTGAAAGTAAAGTGAAAGTAAAGATTTATTTTCTTGGATGTTTGGCTCTGCCGTAGTCGCCAACTACATTTATAGACTCTGATGGAATTCTAATAAATCCCAAGTAATAATAGATCTTTTTAACAAGATGTCAGAAGAAATTGATGCTGAAAATGAAGAATTCATTACCAGCGGTTAAAGAGCCCCAGTTTATGATGTTCTTGATTATAGATGGACATTTTCTGTCGAATGTAACAGATGAAAGTTATCTCATGAAAGAAGAATCTGTTTCTAAAATTCTTCTATTAGTTGCTGTTTTGTCAAGGTTAAGCATCTAGTTACATCTACCAAACTGAAGTGAGACTATTGTGCAAGGGGTTGGAGTAGTAAACTCCAGGTTATGCTTAACAACATCTTAAGAGAATGTAGCTCTAGTTTGATGTAGTATCCGTATACATAGATATTATAATGGCAGGCTTATCTAGAATAGTCTATGGTGGAATAAGAGATAGTGCGCCCAAGGCTGATATTAGTAATCTAAGATCCCGATTCCTATGAAAGATTCCAATGTCAATTCTGGAATCTTAATCTTAATAGAAAACTCCAAATTTTACGACTTTTGAAAAAATTGTCTAAAATATTGGTAATTACCTTATCGGAATGGTCTAATGCATATTGTTTTTTAAAACTTACTGACACTTTCTACACTATCTCGTTACTTTATTCAGTAATAAGCTACTTCTGTTATAATGTTGCTGTCCCACTTGATCTCAGCCTTCACATCTTTCATAGATTCCCGAAACCGGCCGATATATTTTGGTACTTCAAAACCGGAACCAATCTCCAAAACCAAAGCCTACGCGCATCTAACGCATCACACAACCTGACGGAGTTTGCTGCGTGCAATCATCGCAACCGGCGGAAATTTGCAAACATAATTAGAGCAAAACCAAATTATTCACTGATGACCCCGTCTGGCGGGTGTGCTCGGTGTTTCGTACGCGATATCATTATCATCATTATCAATTTGGAAAATCACACGCGTACCAGGCTTTGAAAACAAAACAGCTATACCGATGAAAAAAAAAGACTCCCCACATCGAACTAAAAACTCGATCGAAATCGCACCCAGACCTCCGAGACCTAATCAAACCATCACCAGATTTCCAAATAATGGGCTCACCAAAATATCGGTTATCATAGAGCTCTGGTGGAAATCTGTCTGCCCTAGTCTAGCATTACGGCGAAACCGAAATGATCGAAATGGTGTGATAGTTGGGAGGTCCCCCCTCTCCTTTTCGGTGGACGATTTTCCACGGTTAAACATAATAATTTGCAAGCGAGGTGTACAAATTACTAGCGACCGATCAAATCGACCCTCGCCTGCATCACAATGTTTCGTTGATGATCGTTTGTGTGCGCATGTGTGTGAAATACACACATTTCTCCACATTCGATTTCACTGAGCACGAGTGGTGAAGAGAAGAAAAAATGTTCCAAAAAACCACACGTCAGTCATCGTCGTGTGCCGCCGTCATCAAACTTGAAGGAGTTGTTAGTTTAAACTTTGCCTTAATACGATCCCCGAATTCCTCGTTCGGCTTCCACCCTTCTGTCCTGCTGTTCAAACAAAACATATCTGCTAACATATCGTACCCTCGCGAGAGCAACAGAAAGAAAGAAGGCGCTTTTCATTCGATTAAATGCAATTTGTACGAAGCAAAAAGCTGTTAATTCGATCGCCCGAGCGCGAACATACCCGAGCGCGAGCGCTCACACACACGCCCGTGGCATAAATTCGTTATTAATCTTTCCTTTCAAACCCTCCGGTGGTGGCCGATTTCCTCAAAAAAAGCTGCCATTTAAAAAATTAAATTTCCAAAAGTAAATAACAAAAGATTTATCTGTCTGCCGTGCACGCGCCGTTCCTTCTGAGCACAGACAAAACGTTTGATTGACGGATAAGAGAAGTGGAAAGTGGAAAAGCTGCCCCCGAAGGGCGTGCAAATCGAAAAGCCATTCCATTACGACGAAAAAAAAAAACAAAATGAAATCGAAAAAGCCTACACTCGCAGCTGCTCAGATGATCTTTGCGTGATCAATCGCGCAGCCGAGGAGTAAAGCGCAAGGGCGCATCTCGAACGTTTGGCTCTTGGCGTCTTGGCAAGACGCGTTCGTGTTTAGAGCCTAATGCTCTAGCAGCTCGGGGCGAAAGTTGTTGGTGGTTTCCACAGCAGCGCAACGCGCGCGCATCAACAAAAGTAAAACCGATGCCGCGAGCTGCAGATAAATGCAATGATAAAGCGCATTAAATCATTGTTTCAGGCCCGGGCGGCTCCCAGTTTGGAGAAATCGGCGCAACCGCGCCTCGGGCTACCAAGGCTGCTCCTGCCCGGTACGCATCTTGGCGGACGCAACGCGTGTAATTGTTTTATTTTCGGGCTAGTGCGATATGAATATTTATGCTGAATGAAAACGGGAAACGGCTGGTGTCGTAATAGCGTGTGCTTTTCGTGCCTTTCGGGTGGAAATTGTCAACTGATGATGCACCGCAAACCACAATCGCCGGTTAGATAAACTGTTCGGGGTTCATTGTCCAGCGGTGCGATCTTACACTCATACTCATACTTACACCACTTTATCATTTTCACTTGCAATTTAAAGTCATAAAAAGATTGCAAGGGCGATTTACGGGCTAAAATAAAGCCATTTGGCCACTTAATGTTAAAGCGCCCTCTGGTGGGAAAAAACAGTCTCACTGCCAGTTTGAAGTAATTTCAACATAAACAATTGCTGGACGGTCGTTTTCGGCTCGTGATGAAAGGAGCCAAAAAACGAACTCACTTGCTTTGCTTCAACCTGGAGTAAAAGGAACTTGCGAAAAACAACACGCTCCCAACTACAGGCAAACATACTATTTCGGAACCCACCCCGTCGAAAGCGAGCACTGGCCACGTGCATAAAAAGTGTAGTAAAACCGCAACCAATCACCTACCGAACAATAAACAGCTCCGAATGGAGTGCTTCACTTGCAAAAAGGAGAGATACCGACTCGAGAACGACTTCAATCGAGACGACTTCAATGTAACGATCCCAAGCACAAACACACCAATCTGATGCGTTCGCACAGCAATCAGGTGTTGCTGGAAGATGCTGTGCCGTACGCCTGAAATGGTCTTAACATGCCAGACACCCAGGCGGACGGACAAGACAGACACCCTTTGCAAAACTGCCAAACCAGACAGCGCAGTGCAGGGGGGGCTGCCGATCTTTATCCAAATATTTACATTTTCGCGCATTGTGCCTTGAGGTGTTGTCGGCTTTTACATTTTGCACGGCTGATGATGGGTGCTTACGGGTGGTTTTCGCTTCTTCACTTGTTTAAATGTTGTCTGTGTGCTTTTCGTTTTGCCCGCCACTTCCGTCATCAATTATGATCAAGTATGAAAAAGGCGGGAATGTGTCTTGGGCTTCGTTATTAAAAGGCAACACACTCTATGCTTGCCAGCAGTTCATCGGCCAATCAGTTGCACACGGTGAATGTGTGCGGCATTCCGTGTTTTGTTATAATTTATACACAGTTTCATTACAACAAACAACGCCGTGCTGTCTTGAAAACACCTTTCGATGTTTAGAAAACTGTTTCAGTCCACGATGACACGCAGCACGGTGGGTATGGCTGTGGTAGTAGTGGTTTGTGTTAGTTAGGCAAGGCAAAATAAACTTCACCGGTGGAAGGAAAGTAAAAATCAACCATAAAAACATAAACCAGTTCGCACAGCTCAGACAGCTTACTACAGTGGAGGAAAAAGCATACTTCCTCCAGTGCCCTGGACGTCGCGTGGACACGTGCGATTTTTATTCCGCTTCTTGGGCCGTTTTTCTTTTCCAGCAACAGCAAATGGGTGTGCTGAATTTGTTCGTACGGCTAAAACGGTCGCTTGTTTAGCTTAATGAAAACGTTTACTTCTTTTTCGAACACCACAACACGCCGCTGTGAAATGCATGAATTCGAGGAAAGAGGGTGAGATGGTACAGTGCTGGAACCGAATCGAGCTCTGACAGTCTTTGATTGACTGCCGTTGGGCCGTCGCGCTGTGTGCGCGAGTGAGCCGAGGATGAGCGGAAGAAATATTTCCGATTTCATAGCATTCTTGTGATTTGTGACTTCCTGCTTATGGGTGCGGGTTGGGAAAATCAAGTCACACATATTTATGTAAATAAACAGGACACGAGTTTATCGAAACGTTGGTTCATTATATTAAAACTTCAAAGGTACTTGAATGGAAAGTTAGGAGGAAATTTGATCAACTGAAAATATTGTCCGAAGGCTCGATTTATCCATAGAAAAATACATTTCTAATGAATTACTGTCAAAGATTTGTTATCAATTTTACCAAATATTGCTTATTAATTTTCTAATTTATTTACTTCGAGATAATGGTGATAAATTGGATGAATGTATATCTTTCTAAACTATACTAAGAACAACATTATTACCTGTATATCATTGGCACATTAACAAATTCTACAAGAATCAAAGAATCTGTCACAAAACACTGGACTCAATGGGACATTAAGTGATATATTTGAGCTTTGTAAGTTAAAAATTAAGGTATTGTATTGAAAGCTTGTTGTATAACATCAAAAAGAGTTTATAAAGTGAGCTAAAGGTATCAAATTCTTTTTGAAACCTTCAAAGCAGTTAAAAGAGCTGAATAAAGTCAGGAGATAAAACTCCTTAAATTGTGCAAAGTAACTGGAGCTTTTACTAACGCAATGAACTCCAACGTATAAACGTACTGCTAATTTTAACATTTTCTCATTAACACGAAACACACCGGACTGCCAAACATGGTGCCAGAGAACCAAAATCAATTTACTTCAAACTGATTCCCAAAACGCTACCTCCTCTCCAAAACGTAGCGTTGATTGCCGTGAAAGCTCATCAACGAAGCCAGCAGCATGATCGCTGCATGATCGGGAACGATCGTACATTGCTTCTTCTTTTTATGTATCCCGTTTCTCTTACTCACTACACAAGCGATAGTTTCCACCATCGGAAGGAAGTTTTTTGGAACCTCTTGCCCTGTTCGTCCGATTTTGGTATTCACCACGGCACGGCAGCCCTCTCAACACTCACTATCTAGCTACTGATGCTATTATTTTTTTATGGTTCGATTAATTAAAACTACGTAACGTACAGTAGTTTTTTGTTTTTTTTTTTGTGTTGCTCTTTCGGTTAGTATCCCAATCTCGGGCGCAAACGGAGCTCCTCCCGAGAAGCGAACAACCGCCTTTCTTCCGTCTTTGGAACTGAGCACTTCCGCGCAGCGAAGAAAGCAAGTATAACAACAGCAAAAACGCAAAAGCAAACGCCTAACCATTTACTGCAATCAGCCGTAACGACAACGGCGTGGAAGAAGTGTGGCAAAAAAAAGCGTTAGAAAGAAGACACAAAAAATGAACTAGTTGCTTAAACGCTGAGCGAGCGAAGCATTTGGCAAGCCTCCGTACTTAGCAATTAAAATCAGCCGGTCCAAGAGGACGCCACAACTGTCGTTGCGATGGATACGAACACACACATACAAACAGTTAGTGTTCACTTTCAAACGTGCTGGTCAATTAGGTAACTGCCATGTTGGGCAAATCTGTTTGCTAACGAATCTGCCATCCATCCTTGGATGGAAACTAAAGCGGTTACGTAAAGCGACGAGAGCGGAAGATACCCCCCGATTGGTCGGCATGTGCTTCCGATAAATTTTTCACTCGATGGCATTAGCTTTTCACCCGAAGCATAGATATGTTCGCATGGCACGCGACATTTGTCGCCATCATTTTGCATCCTTTCACTTCCAGCTGCGGACGGTCGAGACGGCATGGCTTGTACATTTTCCTAGCTATCGAGCTCATCGAGCAACAGGTCCGCGCACGATCGATTAACGTTTCAAGATCATGATCACCAGCAGCAGCACGGCGAGTGCGAAGCCCTTTCGCCACCTTCACGCAGATCGATCAAACTGGAATCTGTTTAATCGCACCATTTTAATGGATTAACGCATCGAATCGCCCGCTTGTAAGCGCTGGAAAACATGCATGCACGTGTGTAAAAAAATCCAACAAGAAAATACAGTGTGAGAGATCGAGAGAGCAAAAAAAACAACAACAACACTTCATTCACAAGCCGCTCGGACCGTGCAATGTTTATGTTGCGCTCGATCGACACTAACACAACGGGAATGTCGATAAATGCGGTTGTAACACACCCGTAGCACGGGGGGCAAACTCCTCCCGCCGGCACCACGGTGGATTGTTTCAATGACCATTTGGACGGATCGATCGATTCCAGCGGAGCAATTATTGTCTTACACTTGAAAGTGTGTTATTGCGATGCATGCGATGAAGAAGCCATTCCGAGGTCGAAGGAGGCAAATGGAAGAAACATAATCGTACGCGGGTTGTGTGAGTGGGATGGGTAATTTTGGGGTTGCTGTTAATTTTTCCATAATTGAGCGATCATTTCAACAACACCGATTGTGATCGATCTGTGGTGTAATTTTTGATGATTTTTGTAATTCGTTTCCTAACTTTTTGCAGCTTTCCTTTTCAAGGTAAAATTGCAAAGAAGTTAATAAGTAAATTGAAGATAGATACTTTAACATCATCATGTGTAATAAGTATATAATCTTGTTCGTTCCTAGCAACTGGACTGATAATACACTAATACACACTGATAATCAATAATAATGCATTTTCACGCAAAACGTTGATCAAAATGCTAAAATCGTTCTAGGATTGAAATATTAACATTTTGATTGTTTGAACTGACCCGGTTAGGAGTCCCCAGTTTGCCTTTATCGAAATTTGATTGAAGTTTAAATTTGACATATATTTTATTTAAAAAACAACGATAATGAACAAGCACACATATCGTCCCCCTTGCGTAGAACACTTTTGTGCACAGTTGTGCGTCTTTTGTGTTATCTATTTGATGTGCTCTTTCTCACTTTCATTCCTTTGTTTTGTTTGTGTCCTATGTTTGTTCAGTTGTAACGTGGTAAATAAGCTTTTTCTGTGTATTAATTTGTTTATTTCCATATTTGCTTTATTGTTTTGACTATACCTTCTTGATTTAGTATAGGGTTTAGGGATAATATTTAAGTTTATGCTAAATTTACAATTATAAAGTCCTCGAGGCGAACAATTTTCTATGAAATAAATAAAAAATAATCTATATTATGACTTGGAAGAAAATTCTATTTAAAACCCCAAAGGCTTATCATAAATATTGAAAAAAATTGTGTGAAGTTTGAGGAAATATGGAGGAAAATGAAATTTGCACTTTTATTAAATAAAACTAGACTAGTGCTGTAGTGGTGGGAGCTCGGAATCGGACCTACCCGATTCCGATTCCGTATTCGGAATCAAATTCCGGAGCCGATTCCGATGCTGGAATCGATTCCGATTCTTTCCGATTCCGGAGTCGATTCCGGAGCCGATTCCGGAGCCGATTACTGAGCCGATTCCGGAGCCAATTCCGGAGCCGATTCCGGAGCCGATTCCGGAGCCGATTCCGGAGCCGATTCCAGAGTTGGCTCCGGAGCCGATTCCGGTGTTGACTCCGGAGAAAAATCAGTCCGGGAATCTCCATGAGAATGGATCTTTTACAAGTAAATTTGGATTTTTGCGGTTAGCAATACGTAGCATCGTTGGACCCAAACGCCTTTTTTATGGCGATGCCGAAATTGACTCCGTTTGGTAGGCGATTATAATTTATGAGCCATTTCCGATTCGAGAGCCGACTTCGATTCCGGAACCGATTCCGGAGTCGATTCCGGAACCGATACCGATTCCGGAATCAATTCTGGAGCCGATTCCGGAGTCGATTCCGATTCAGGAGCCGATTCCGATTCCGGAGCCGATTCCGGAATCGATTCCGGAAACTGATTCCGGACCTACTATCCGGAATCGATTCCAGAAAACTGCGGAGCTAGCCGGAATCAATTCCGACGAAAACTTCATTTTTCCCATCTATAGTGTAGACAAAATTGATAACACATACAAGGTGGCAATGTCCTAAACTGAATTCAGGTAGTCCCCGAGATACACGGTACCTTTTAAACGCAGATTCGGAGATACGCGGTTTTATAAATGTGGCAATACTTAGCGCAAATTGTATTGATTTGACACATAAATTGTGAAATGTCAAATAATTTGCTTCTTGATCGAATTTTAAAACCATTTCAAAAGGTTTAAAACTGTTACATTCAGTCAGAATCATATCAAATAATTAATCAAGCGTCTAAAACCACCCCCTACTTGTAAAGTACACGAAAAATAGTGATATTTTGAATAACGAGATTCGACTTCCGCGGAAATTCGAGATACGCGGTATTTTGCGGCCGTTTTCGGTTCCCATTAACCGAGTATCTCGGGGACCGCCTGTACATCAGGTGATAACACCCAGCATAAAATACGGTGTTGTAAACGTGTTGAAATAAGCAAACCACCACACCACGGATCAAGCCATTATCGATTTGGCAAAGCTAACAATCTAAACAGTTAGCTACCGATTTTCATCCCCAAAATCCCCTCTATTGTATGCCAAAATCAATTAATCTCTCCGACTCGTTTTGCGCGTCAGCCTGACCAACAGTTCCGAAACATCATTTGGAGGAAGAGCAGCAAACCCACAAAAAAGCACCCCTCCCCTCGGCTGTCGATTTCGCGGCCATTCGTTGTCGATCGCATTAAACTCGCGCTCGCTCTGGATGAAATTACTTTGCATTACCTCTCCTACCGATCGCTCCCTGCGTATATTTAACAGCAGCGACTGGGGTAAACCCCATAACACGCTTATCTACGCACGAAACCGTACAGCACACCGCAGCGTGCACACGATTTTCCATCCATCGGTTTGGTAATTTTTCCGATGGGAAAAATCCTCCACTCTCCATCCCATACTTTGACACTCTCTAACACTTTTTTCTCTCTTTCTCTTCCTTTCTTTGGTTCGCATTGTTCCCGGGCTTTATTCTCTTTCCCCGCTGCCCCAGGCGTGCACCACCGTGCGGAAAGTATTTTCCGCGCGTATATCTAGGTCGCGCGGCCCGTGTTAATGCGGTCGACGGTAACGACCGATCATTGCACGGGGCGGGAAAAGCTCCACCATGGCTAAAGTTTCTTGTGTTGTGACCCATTTCCGCACACGTTCGGGGGGAGAGAGAAGTACGGAGCGAAATCCAACACATCTCATATCCCAATAAGCCTCGAATCCGTACCGAGCTTAGCCAAGGCTTAGGCTTACACTCCCAGCACTACCCGCTAGGCTCCGATGGTCTCGATTACTTCATTAAGACGAAGTACAGTGATAATGGTAATTACGTAGAATTACCGGGATGGTTACTGTTTAATTACATACCAGGCGCATACCAGGTGCGCGTCCCGGCCACTCCCGCCAATGGCAGCAGACCCGGGCCCGAATGCTAAACGAAGACAAACCACGGCGTGCTGCGATTTTTTCCCTTGGTTTGCTAATTTCCCCGCCCCCCCCGCCCCCTAGCCATCTCGATTGCATTTCTTTTTTCCACCCCACGGGTGCGTGACGCATTTTGCTACAACAAATCGCTAAAACATAGCCCAACGCCCCTCGCGGCGGTGATGGCCAGACATTCTTCCCGCGAGTCTGGTGGAAAATTAAGAGTGCACAGGTACGATTGAAATTATTTCACTCGCATTGAGACGTGAGAAAATGATTTCGTGTGTAGTCATGCTTCGGTAGAGCAAAGCGTTCCCACTGCTTTTAGAACATGCAACATGAATTAATTAGAGATAGAGTTTTCCTACTCTTGTAACAGTCTGGGGATTAACAATTGATGCTATTATCGTATTAATGTTTTTTTTCAGTTAAAATTTTTAATGTTTTTTATTCATGACTATTCGAACTTGTTAGTTCAGCTTATTAATCGTCTAGAATTCCAAACCATCGACAGCCAAAAGTCCTAGGAAGTGGGAGTTAGGAAGAGATATCGAAGATTAATTTAAAACAGCTTCTTTCTCCTCATTCCCATCAATAACAGAGCACGGCGCAAATTTCCTACAGTGATAATAACATTAAAAAAAAAAACACTTCCCAAGCTATCCTATTCGTTCGCATTCCAGCACCTGCGCGGTCCCCCAAAGCCAACACCGAGACGCATTTTGCTGCACATAAAATTTGCATAAATCAACCACGCATAAAAAAATAAAATCGTACACACGCACACCAGACGAAAGGGCGCCCGCTCGCAGTCTTGCCGCTGAGTCCTTGTGTCTGTCTGCGTCGATGAATAAAACGGTCTCATTAGCGAGCGGAGTCAGATGTGGAAAACTGAAACCAAACAGACCGGGGCAAACTGTACTGATTTGCATTTACTTCCGATTGGCAGGCGAGGCGGGAAGGTAACATTGCACCCCAAACGCACATACATACACACACACATACAAACGCACTCTCCCTTTTTGCAAAAAAAAAACGACACTACTGAAGCGCAAAAGCCTTCGCTTCAAATGTAATTAGCATTGCGTGGTGCTGGAAATAAAA
Organism: Anopheles gambiae; assembly: GCF_943734735.2. Taxonomy (NCBI): domain Eukaryota; kingdom Metazoa; phylum Arthropoda; class Insecta; order Diptera; family Culicidae; genus Anopheles; species Anopheles gambiae. The sequence continues at coordinate 12,459,066 of NC_064602.1, read as the reverse complement.
CAGGTAACTGTACATGAACGGATGGCAAGAAGAATAAATACAACGCACACACAAACACATCCTTCCGGTACGGTAGAACGTGAGAGTGAGAGAGGAAGTGAAAATTAAAAAAAATGGCAATAATATAATAACAAGTTTGCTGGACGTCTTGCTGCTAGTTGCAGGGGTTTGAAAGATGGTAAAACACGCACTGAAAAATTGGCAATAATTGTTCAGCAGAAAGCTCGAGCCTAACAAGATGTGTATTTTTCCAAATATACTTTCAAACAAACTCACTTTCAACCACTCTAAGGGCTTTGCTAATGAGCACGAATGAGTCCTGAGCACTGAAATGAGAAGGCCAATTTTGCGCTGAAAACCCGGTACACCCGGTGGCATTGCATTGCCCAGCATAACTATTCGTTGTATGCGTTAAATTATTTAATTAGACATAACATTTGGCACGCATTTTCCTCTCCATCTTCACCACCCCCCCCACGCAGCGTGGTAAAGAATGGGAATTATTTCTGTTTAACTTTGCTGCTTCATTGCACTTTTGTGCATGCGTGGTCAAAGCAAACAACGAACGGTCGAACGAGCTGTCAGCTATGTTTTATGGAACATATTTGTTTGTGTGTTTGGTTATCGTTTAAGAATTAATTAGTAATATTTATATGTTTTATTATTATTATTATTATTAATATAATAATAATTATTATTATTTTTATTCTTATCATTATTATTATTATTATTATTAATATAATTATTATAATTATTATTATTATTATTATTATTATTATTATTATTATTATAATTATTATTATTATTATAATTAAAATAATAAGAATAATAATAATAATAATAATTATTATTATTATTATTATTTTTATTATTATTATTATTATTATTATTATTATTATTGTTATTTACGTTATTCTTTTCTATGTATTGTTCATCGTTTTTAAAATGCATTTGCTTATGGAATTTTATCTAATGTTATTTGTCTAAAATTTATTTATTTATTTATTTATTCATTTGTTTATTTATTTATTTTTCTTAAATCACATGAAAAAGTTTGGAAAAGGGGCTTTTGTACTTAAATTGTACAGCAAACGAGAAAAATAAGACCAGAAGCATAACATTTGATTGCAATCCAAATTAAAAAGCCAACCCAACGAACAAAATGCATTTATGCAATGTTAAAAACGCTAACAAAACGACCACCCGTGCAACGATCGAATTGCATTAATTTTTGCATCCGCCTGTAGCATAAATAAACATTTTCACGAATAATTAATTCAATAAATGCGTGGAAATGCGGTTGAACTTTGCAAACTGCACACGGTGTATGGTGCAAACCCCGAGGTTTCTCTCACACCGTATTGTGACTTTTTTTTATTCACCAGCCCCGAAGCATCAAATAAAACCGGGGAAATTACCAACGAGCAAAAACAAAACTCAAAAAAGTACGTTCCACTCTCTCCGAGCTTTTTTTGTTTGCGTCTTGTTTAGTTTTATTCCACAGTACCGCACCAAACTCTACCGAATTCGCAACAATATCGTGCAGGTAGTAGTGTGCGTGTGTGTGCTCTAAAGTAACTGCCAGGTCATGCAATTTTTTGGTGCTTCCACTTTTCCACATCTTCTGCCACTTGCTGCTGCTTACTTTCACAATTGTTCATCCGTGGACGACTCATCTAACGCCTCACCCACAGCAGGTCAATCGAAAGGGCGATTGCCGCGCTGCATCTATAATCTGTAAAGCTAAAGTTCCCACCAAATTCATGCGCTATTCAGGTGCAGTGATACTGAACTGTTTTTCGTGAAGGCAAGCGGTAAAAGTACACACACACACACTAACAAAGAGAGATAGAAAAAAAAACAATCGACTAATCATCCGCGTTCCGAGCGAAATGCGTTTTCCGTTTCGGAGATGTACAATTTCGTTTTCTATTTTATGGCTGGCCAAAGGTAATAATATTATGACACTGTTACACAACCAAAACCTATCCGAGCCCGGCCCGGCCAGCCTCTCTGATAATGCCCGGTATGTATCGGGTGGCTCGCTGCGGTGGTCGGTAAAAGTTAACCGGAGCGATTATTGCACGGTTCTCCCATTGATTATGGAGCACAGCGGGCTAATGATACCAGAAATTTTACCCGCACGAACGCGGGGACTGTAATTTCGTGGAAGGTTCCGTGGGCTACTCCCCGTTTTGGGAGGGAACGGGTGTTTTTTTGCCAAATGGTTTTTATTATTAGATTAGGATTGAGTTTTGATGCGGCTTAAATCGATGTACGATCAAACGATCGGGGTTGATTGACAGTTTCTGTAATAGCTTTTTTGAAGGCAAAGCTAGTAGATGAAGAACGTCAGAAATATTGAAAAGGATTAATAATCATTCCTTAAAAAGGTTCGAAGCTTTGCATGTAAAAAAAAGGATTTCCAAAACTTCTACTCCAGACATTAGGGATTTTTTTTTTTCGAAGATTTAATCACTCCCTTTTTCATCCCAAAATAAGATGCCCCAAAACCAAATTCCACACCATAACTTTACAGCACACACTGTAAGCGTACGTAGCGCGCATTGCATACATCGCGGCGCTTCGGCTTCTTCGGCTGCATCAATCAAACTGCACTTACCTTTCAGTGGTGTCTTGGCAGGCAGCGTTCCATTGGTGGTGCCGTTACGCTTCAGCAGCATATTGCGCTTTGTCGGCGGCGATGCCTTCAGCTGCTCCGGTACGAGCGGAATCGAGGCGCTTGTCAGGTTGGGAGATATACGTTTCTCTGCAAATAGAGGAAACCGAAACAAAAAAACCGAGGTAAATGTTAAGCCAGTAGCACCGAACATGAACGAAAGGCTTCGAAAAGCGGGTGAATGGGATGAAATAAGTTTTATGAAAATGTATGGAAATAAGGATAAGGATGAAAATCATAGTATTATTCTTATTATAAAACATAATACAAAGGGAACACCTTCTCCCGAAGGTGGAAGTTTGACAGCGCTGCACGAAATCGGGCTTTCTCCTACATGCTAACCACCAAGTCTACATTCAGGCGCTCCGTGCACTGCTGCTCGAGATGAAAATCGGCATACGCGTTGGAGCAGGTGTTGTGGCGTTTGAATTTTCAAACCGGATTTTCCCGGCTTTCTGCTCGAAAGCACATTGCGCCAATCGACTGCAAGAGCATCCGTCTTTGCTGCTGTGCATTCTGTACCATAAATCAGTGCCGAATGCCGGGCGGCAAGGGTGACGCGTAACGTGAAAACTATTCGATGAAATATAAACTGTAACATTTTATGGAGAGAACATTTCCGGAACGAAAATTTATTCAATCCAATTTCCTGCACGAAGTGCATGAGATGTATTTCGTGCACTAGCTTTTGCTTCGATGCGAACAATCGACATTGTAATGCAGGAAGATTGTTTAAAAGGAGTTCTTAATATTTCGAAATTCCAGCTCGCTTTACTCTATCAAAGTCTTGCACTAAGCCCGGAGGCTACAGTGCAGAATGACCAACTCATCCGTAACATCGCTGAAACCTGCAGCTACGTATCTAGGCTGCAAGATCAAATCTCGTTTTCATCTCCATCGAGCGCCAAATCACCATGCAGACCCAATTACTGCTCCTTCCTCCCCGAGGGTGGACTCGAACGGAACGCCGACCGTTCGGTAAAGAGGCAGCAAAACACACACACTCACGTATCGGACGGCGGCATGGTTTACATTTCCGTAGAAGGCAGAAAGCGCAGTTGCAAACTGTTCGTTTACCGATAATTCAATCTTGCTCTCCGGTAACGTAAGAGCGTATCAGAACACTTCAGCAATATAGCTGACCAGCTCCAAACAAAACGCAGACGAAAAACGATTGCAATCTTTTCATGTCTCGCTGCACCCGACGAGTCTCAATCTCCCTCTGAATGTAAGGAAAATCATCCTGCGGGTGTTTTGTTTTTCGTAATTCCGCTTTCTCGTCCATTTCTCATGATACAATCGAATCACCCGGAAAACACATACACAAGAAGTTCGATCGATCGGAACCAATCACTGCGCTCAGCATGAAGATCACAGAATCCCACACAGCAGATCAACACATCAGCATCATTCGTTTCGCTTTCCAGCATACACACCCAGCAAAAAAGGGAGTACATTGAAGAAGAAAAAACACCACTTGCGGGGTAAACTCTCCTCTGACACTGAACCAATTTTGCTCCGTGCTCCAGAAAGTCCCAACATGGGAGATGGGAAATCAAATCATGAATAAATTACACACACACACACCCTTTGCCCCAGTTCACCTGTCTGCACCGACCGAGACAACCGTACTATCATTCACACCGGTGTCCGCTGTTTGTTGATCCAATCCAAGTGGACGCCACCGAACTCGGAATTCAACGCCACCACCAGGTGGTCGAGAAGTCAACTGTCTTCCACGGTACCGGTACATGTATCGCACAAACGACAACAAACAAGCAAGAACCTTCGCCTTCTTGTGCCCCCCCATCGATTGGTTCCATCCAGCGTGCGCTGTCAGACGGATGCAGAGCAAACCCTGGAGGGGAAAGACAAAACGGTTTCATTCACAGGTTCCAGTGCAGCGGAGCACAACAAAAACACGAGCGTCGAGCGAATGTCGATTGGCCCCGATGGGACCTGTTTCTGCCATTAGCTCATCTCGGCTTCCATTGAGCTGGGTATTGGGTTGCGCGAGCAAGGGTGAAGAAATCAGCAAACAGGGAAGGGATGCACCTCGGGCCGGCGAAACTTCAACGAAACTAAACACGACACAAGCACGCGGCGTGTAAATAGCGATCTAGTTGAGAGTAGTTGGTTTTTCTTTTCTTCATCCCCATGTCTCTCTTCCTCTTCTGTCGGCAATTATAAAACGCTGCCATCCTTTCCGGTAAAGCGTAATATCCGGTTGTAATTATTGAACTTTTTTTGTAATAGGAATATGATTGGAAATTGTACGACCACAGGAGCTTGTTTATGTAGAAAGTCTGGAGCACTTTACGCCTGTTTATGGCCTGTTACTTGTTACCGCCTGTTTACTTTTAAACCGTGGCCTTAGACATCCATGTGAATTTCCACAATTTACCTTCTAGGGCAGAAGTTCAAGCATCTCATTCATGCATATAAACACTCAAGGGATGTGCATTTGATCCAGCCACCCAAGCAGTGGCTCTTCAATACAGTCTTCGTTCACTTAACATCAATAAATATACAAACTCCCATGCGTTCTCGTGCCAATGCCCATGCATAGAGCACCGCACAGCGACCGAAAAGCTAGCATTCACCATTTGCAAATGCATTTCTCATTGCATTATCCACCGGATTTCGTTTCTTCCTTCGCTCTCTCGCGCTTCGCTCCACCCCGAAATAGAGAGCCATACCCAATCCAATATGCTGGCGAGCTGTGAGTGAAGAAATCGTTATGCAAGCTGCTGTAGCGATTTTCTCTTGCGATTTGCGACGCAATCCGGGCCCGGCATTCTTGTGTGCCATTGTGCATTCTTCCGTTCCAGACCATGCGAATGGTTTGCCATGGTACTATTTCATCCATTCGGATAGGACGGAAATACAAAAGATGTTACCCGCATCTGCAACTCACCTCGCAACCTTGCTTAGTTGCAAATACACCACTCAACTCTGCAGTCTACAGTGAGTCTTGGAGCTTATTGTGCATTGCAATCCGGTCGGTATATGGAACGAAATCTATACGCCCTGGAGGGGCGTAGTGTTTTTTTTTTGTTGCGGGCTCCAAAGATATATCGCCGGCCGGTGAATGCGTTATGACAAGCGCGGAAGGTACACAACAGTGTGTGTGTGCTACCAGCTACCATGCTAGTCCATCACGCGCGCCGCCAACTACCGTATTACGGAAGCGCGCGTCCCAACATGGCAAATCTTCCAGGGGAATGGAAATCCATCCAAGGCAGCTCTGGTGTGCGAGCGTTGTGGAGCGTGAAATGTACCTTTCCAAGCGCCTACTGCTAACGACCAACACTGACCGAACCCAACACAGCCCGACAGAGAGCTAACGGAATTGGCCATACACGTTCACCGGCCTGTTGCCAAAAAGAGAGCGCGCTGGTTGGAGCAAAAAGGGCCAACAACATTGGCCCCTCTCTTTTGTCGCCGAATGAATGGAATATGGAGAGGAGAAGAGCCAAACGACGACGAGCAACAACAACCGGAAAGCATAAAGTAATTCGCCCTCAGTTTAACCTCCTGCAACCTTCTGCAACGGCTACTCCACGGCTGATGGTGCTGTTGTGCCATGGGCCGGCATTCTAGCGGCGTGTTCCAGGACTGGTTCCCTGGTGCTGTGTCCGGTCCTGTACAGAGCGGGTGGTATTATTATTATGGCAACTTTCCACACCCAGATCTGCTCGGGAGCGGAGATTTCAAAGGAGCAAAGGAAGAAAAAGAACTGGTTAGCCTTCGTTGCTTTGCAGATCGGGAAGAGTGCTCTCCACCTTCTGCACCATCTCCTTCCTGGCGCTTGCGTACCCAAAGCGCTCTAGAGAGTGCAGCAGCGAGTGGATGCAAATTTGCCTTTGCAACCGGTCCCTGCGTGTCCCCGATTCGATCCCGAGACCTCACCCTCGGTGATCAACGCAAATAGCAACACAAGCAAGTCTCCGATTGAATGGATGAGCGTAATTTATGAAAAAAAAAAGAAAACAGGCAACTACGCTACCACAGGAAATGAGCTGCCCATGAGAAATTGGCGGGCGACGGCCACGAAGTTGATGCCAAAACAGGGAGGTCGGAGGGAATATATCTAGCGATGCCATCTCCTGACCATCTTTGCTAATGGAAAATGACAATAATCTAGTGGGTGGTGGGTTGGGTGGTGAACTTTTACAAAAGCTCGAGCTTGGGTACTTACGCAAAGCGGCAGCCGCCCGGGCTGCGCTGCTCCGTGCCGGCTGTGCGCCATTCGTCTTGGACGGCGGTCCCAGGTCGCTGGATGAAGAGTTAATTGTGCGCACATCTCGCTTTTTGGCTGGTCCTGGGGGGGGGAGAGAAGAAGTAGACAAACAAAGATTAGGGATTGTGACAGTTTTTTCTTCTTCTTCATCCCACCAATTCGATTATTCCTGTGCGACGCCTAGCACAGGTGTTCCCACCTAACTCCTAAGAACAATCAGTGCGTTGGAAAGAGATTTATCAAGCAAAGATACCCAGGTATTCTACGGCCCATTTGTTGTTCGATAGTATCTTAAAGTTCGTACACTCACTATAAATAAAAACATATTATTTTTTCATTACGCGAACATCTAGTCTAAGGAGAAGCAGGTATGGGACACGTCCTAATACCACCAGCCGGAAGATCAGTATTAGCATAATCGTGCTTCAGAGCGAACGGTCAGCAAACCAGCGCGGTAAGGAATTACCCCATTGTGCTGTCAGATTACTTTTTTGCAAAATTTATCGTTGCGCCTGCTAGTTGATACGACGCTTCGCTGGCAAAGGCCACTTCCCCATGCCACACGCATCATAAGCATGCTGTCGCAGAGGTTGCTGCTGCTATCTTCAATCTCGGTTTGTCTGCTACTCTTTGCTTTAGCCAGGGATGACCGTAAGTATTTCTTCCCTGACCCTAACCTAATTCCCGAGCAAGAGAGAGATACGATCCTCAATCATCTCGAGGTTCCACACAATAAGTACCCTCTTGTACCGTATACTTTCCTCGAAAGTGATCTTAGCTTTTGGGCCATCCACCGTACGTCTCCATTTTTGCCTACTGTTCCTCTCCAACGGTGCTCGTACGCGAGGGACGGTTGCTCCTCCCAAGACCTTCGCACACTGCGCACAAGACTAAGCGCGGGCGATTTGAGGTTATGTCAAGAATTCAAGATCATGCGATGGCGGTCGTATGTCTGCCCCCAGAGTAGCTAGCACTACTGCAAACACGCTCGCTCGCGCGCACACACACGGACAGGCATGCATACTATTTGATCTACAATTTACACCCCAAAACTATTCGTTAGCGCACTTTGCGCTTTTGTGAACTGTAGAAGGCGAAACGGAACAAAATGGACATGTGGGGAAAAATGGGCTCCTTGCACAGGAGTTTTCAGGGTTTTTTTCATAATTTTGGGACACTTTCTTGACTCTTTCTTACGGGAAGTGAACTTTATGGGACGAGAAGTACATTGTATGGCACTCTTAGAATCCACTTGGAATTCCCAATGTGTCTGTCCAAGGTTTCTAGAAGGGTATCTAGAATCTACTATGAATATAGGGGTTCTACTTCCCATCACCCTAGATTCACTCAAATGACAGCGTTATCGCCGACGCGCTAAAAGCATCAGACCTAAAAACCCCTCTAATATAAGATATTTTGTGTTTTGTTGAGTATGAAGGTATTATAGCAAAATAATGGATGCAACTGCTTAAGATGCCCATATTGCCCCATATTCCCATACTCATCTGTGACTGCTTTAAGCAGCGACATGACTAGAGAGCTGAAAACGTAGCCTTCAGATTGCACGATGAGCCATACAATCAATATGACTTACTAGATGCTACTTAAAGCTGCTATTTCTAACTGCACGGTACCAGCGCTAGCGATTAGACCATCCGAATAATCCACACAACTTTGGACGCACCGCCACTACCAACACCAAGTGCCCACACCGACGCAAATATATCCCACTCATGCTAGCGGTTGTCTATTGCGTTTGAAACCATTTCTTGCTAGCACTGGCACTAGGGCGTAATAAATAACGAGCTTATTACTTCTAAGCCAGACCTCCGTTGTGCTGGTCAAGCTGAAAGTGGAGACGACGGTTATGGGATACCTACCGGAACGCAACGAACCGTACCACTAACCAGTCAGTGCGCCAGATTTGACCCGGTCCGACACCCTCGCTTTTGTTGGTAGAAAATTGTCTTCTCCCAGCCCTCCTTTTTAGTGTGTGGGATTGACAGTCCCCGTATTAGGAACCTCCCCCCCCAGACCGTTGTTTAGAGGTGCAGTTTCTCGATTGTTCCACAGCAACAATTAGCGAACACGAAAACAACGCGGCCCCCGGAAGCGGACGGCGTGTAGCGCACCAAACCGAGGCGACGATTGAATTGGGAATGACGTTTTAATGAACTAATGCAATTCAATTTTATTCCACTTTTCTTGGGACGATGCGAGGGGTCACACAGAGTGCCTATGCCTAGTGCCTCAGAGTGTGCCGGAAATCGTTACCTTGACACTGGCGGCAAAGGCGGGCTTAGAAGAGATTATTCTAATTGTTTTACGCCCTCGGTTTCACACTGTTTGAGATAGTTTTACAAAGAGAAGGTAACGCACAACGCATACAATATGGTTAATTTCACACTTTCGTTAGTTACAAAAGTGTTTTGAAGACCTGTTGGGCCTCTTCTAATGTACCACAGGGACAAAATAATTCGAAGATTTAGCAACAATTTATGCACTGACAATGTTGCTTCTACAGAGTTTTGGAATAAATGCTTGGTGCGCATTGCGTTAAATAAAAGGGTCAATCGGATGATAATTTCATGGTTCAAGGTGGACGTCTCGGAGGCGTAAGACCTTTTTGCTTGTTGCCTCCTGAACAATTGGGGCTACCGAAATTGGAATTCGCTCAAGGTAATAGACCATGCCCAAAACCCTGTGTGGGAGAAGGCTTCACCAGCAAAATACATGCACATATTTATCAACCAACACAGCTTCTGATTAATCCACATTTCCCAAAGGATGTAATTAAATGGCATAGTTATTTGAAAAGTTCTTCCCCCTTTTAGCGTTTGCGTTTGAAATTCAAACCCAGCCCACGCTCGGCCACCGTACTGACATGGTCCGGTGACGACTTGTGCGGTGAGACTCTACTATTCCACTGAAAGCAACCCATTGGAGCTGCACAGAAAGCTCCACATTTGAACAAACCGGCACCCCCAACCGTGTGTTCCCATCGGCTGTGCATGCGTTCCGAGTGGAGAAGACTTGATATCTGCCGATATCTTACTTACCTCACCCGCGGGATCGAAACCGGTAATTAAAGACGCTGCTTGGAAGCGAGCGGCGGCAGCATTCGAGTCCCCCGTCTTGGCCGTGGGGGGGATCGCAAGACAAGCACCAAACACCCGACATCACATAATTATAGCCTCCGGGCATCTTCGTTCCTGCCACGGGAACATGGGCAAGGGTTTGGAGTGTTGGAGTGTGCTGTTGGTTTCTCTTTAATTGCTAATCAATACGACCAAAGGCACCCAAATCGGGCCACTTTCTGCGTTTGCTGGCTACACTGGCTGGCTGGGTAGGTGGTAGCACACATACCCTCCCGTACGACCGTGGGGATTTGGTAACATTGGCGCCATGCCAGCAGCAGTAGTGATATGGAAATGTACTTTTCGCGGGACGCCTTGGCGATAGCGGGTGGCAATGACATGAATTCCGCGATATGGGGCGAGTGCGGCTGCTCGGCTAAATGTTTGTGTGCTACCGAAATGTGCTGCAGAAGGACAAGTTCCAATTAGAGCGGCTACTATCGATGGGGCGGTTTTGATTTAGTGCCGAACATGTGCTTTGCCGGGTGAAGAAGGTGGGTTCAAGTGGAGACTTGGTAAAGGAAGACGCCTAGTGGGCGAAAGGATTCAAACAGTGGCTGCCACTTCAAAGTAAATCCTACCCAAACGGGTGTAAGTAGATTCTGTGTAATGGTAGGTCGGCATTAGGTTGCTCTTGGCATACATTTATAATTATCTTGCATGGTTATTTTGGAGCTCCAAATCGTCTATAAATTGAACACAAGATTGTCGGAGATATATCCGTAGTTGTTTTTCTGCGGCTATTAAATATCTAGCTACACTTCAAATTGATAATTAAGGCCAATCAAACATTTTAGAACTTAGAATGAAATCCAATATACGGAACATTATTTCAAAATAAGTTATAACATAGTATCTTAAATGAATTCTGTAATCGACATAATGTAAAATTTGAGCTACACAAGAACACGATCTAAAATGTTGTCTAAAATAATCACAAGAAGGTCAAAAGGCAACTAAGACATTGTCAAACCTTTATCCCAACTCATGTCATAACTACATCAATAGTACCGTGGCTAAATCGTCCATCATGTAGTTTGTGCGATCGTGTGTTCTAATGTTGTCTCGATCGAGCAACATCTCAAAGTAAATGATGTCACAAATATTGAAAAATAATTAAATCCATAAATTCATAAATAATAAATGCACTTCATAAAAACCATTAAATTGCTCTTCATTCTTCAGAAATCCTTATCGCTAGAACCCAGATGCTGTTTTAATTTTTATTTTTATCATAAGAACGGCCTAGTTGGCAGCAGCCAGAAGCTTTATTTGTTATGCTTGAATTAATACATTAAATTAAAGAGATCTTATGTTATGGGATTATTCAAGAATGATAATCAATATCATACCATAATGACGCTACTACTGCTGAAAGCTACTCAAAATAGAGAGTATTTATTGTACTAAAACAATCGTATTCTTCATCTAAATTCTCCCACCAATGTTGAACCGGCAACCGTTAATTAGTTAGGTACATTCGCACGCCCCACTTCAACTAAAGGAAGGAAAAACACAACACCGCCCCCTGTCACCACCTGCGACAAACAACCTAATTTTCGTCACCTGATCCTCATTAGGGTGCACCTTACCTTTTCAACTCGATTATGAACTTTCAAGCGCAACCCTTTTTTCTGCCCAGGTGCCTCTCATCATCGGCAACCGTACATTTAAAGGTGCTTCCCAGCTTAATTAAACTAACAAGAGTGGTCGCGGCGGCCGCTCAACCAGTAATCAGCTCAAAAAACCGAACCGTAAAGTCAGTCCAATGTCAGTAAATCAAGCGACCTGCTTGGTGGAAGGCAATGCAAGGCTCAACCAAACCAAACGCCACCAACCGAGTGACTTTCGAAGCACTTGTGCGCCGCGCACCATCACTCACACTCGCAGCGATCACGCACACGCGGTGGTGATACACAAATTGGCTGGAAATGAATTTGCATAATTGACGTTTATTAAAGCATCTGGTTTTCTGACTCTCCGCTTTCGCGCAGCATCGAAAACCTCGCTGAACGTGCACACGTGTAGTTTTTTTGTTGGTGCCTTAGCATTTGCAGCATTTCGTCTTGCAGATCTCAACAATTGTGTGTGCGTTGTTTGCTTCTTTTGTGTAGACACTTTTTCTCTTGCTTGCACCAATGATGTTGGCTTTTTTTTCTCTTCATCCTCTTTGAATGTTCCACTACAAAAAATTAAACATGCGGCGCGCATGAATGATATGTTTAGTTTTGCATTTTCGCAGCTTTGATTTTTGTGCACCATCTCCACCCACACAAGCCCCGGCACAGCGTACAAAGTAACACGTTTCACCGTGGCGTTGCGAATGGCGTGAAAATGAATTATAATTCCTATGCATCTGGAGCAGGCGTGTGACGACCGTGTGCCCCTTCAGACCATTCGACGCGGATGAAGGCCGGTACAGATGAGCTGCTGGGTGGTTTTTTTTGCATCGCAGACGGGACAGAGAGAAACTCGCTACAAAAAAATGAACGAAATAATAGCGAAGCCCTTTTTTATCTCACCAAACACCAAACCTTCGAACGCCGAAGGCCACACGCCAGCCATCCAAACTGAGCTGGATCGATCGGATGGAATTTTGCACTTGTACCAATACCACACACACACCATCCGGTACGGCATGTTCATTGACTGCTTGAGCGTGTGCAATACCCTTAAGGCGTCTTAAGACGATCGTGGTTCATGACAACAGCAACAAAAAACCCTCCCGAGACAGACAAGCATCACATTTTTCCTTTCCCTGATCGGTCCCTGAACGGTTGAAAGTATGCGCACATGGATGGATCCATCCATCTGTGGATTGACTTTTGCGGGTTAAACATCCCCCCTGGGGGCGGCTGCACCGATTGCAGCGGAACACCTTCAAAACGGGGTAAAATATTCCACCAGATTGCAGATTGAAGAAAGCGGTTGTACTTTTTCGATTTGCAAAAAAACTAAATCTTTGTACCCAGTTTTTATGAGCTTATGCTGCTTCACATTTGCTACACAGATCAACATGCGCTACAGTATTTTGACGATGCTTGGATGGAAATGTGTTTTTCTTGGATGGCAAAAAAAGATAAATAAACGCAAAAATATTACAGTGATAAAAAATAAAGCTTTCACTTTTATAACGGTTGCGTTTAAGTAACATCGCTAACAACCATCCTTTGCTCGGTTTGCATGTTTTGCTTTACTACAGCACGCACTTTAACCAGTTCGCATCTCATCAACGCCATTTTTAGATTTTGTTTAAAAGTAACATTAGTAAACTTTAAATTCCTTTGCATTTAGATCTTTTTTTTGCATAGAGCCATTGTATTTATATGGTTTTATCATACTATCGTAGCTATCAATAAATACTTTAATAAAATAAAAATAAAACCTATTCTTGGAAGGTTACCATAGCTGATTTGGGGCTGTTTAACGCAAAATCGTTCCGATGTCGTACTTTATGGCTGATTAAGAGATGAAACGGTACTTGGTCGAACCATAAAGCTTTTTAAGCAAGCACACGGTACTCTTTGAAACTTTGCGGCTGATTAGCAATATTTGTAGGGTTCATGATAGAACTTTAAGGCTTGTAAAGAACGTGTACCAAACTTGGGCGAACTTCATAGCTTTACATTAATGATATCGATATATTCAAAGTTTCAAACGCTGAGGCCGTCATTGATGCTGAACAAGTTAGATTCGTTAATTAAAGAAATAATATTGAGTGAAGTGATTGTTATTGTACAGTAAATTGCATGAAATTTTGTATAATTCATCAATACAAAGGATTTTAAAAAATACACATGTGCTTAAACGAAACAAATCTTGTTGTTTATTCCATCGATGACGCTTGCTTGAAAATAAAACACAAAGAAAAATAATCTCTGGCACCGTGGCATAAGGAAGCTGCTTAAGCGCTATTTAGAAGGACCACCTGGAGCTTTGATGCTGTTTATCAACCGCAAAAGTGCGAATTCAAGCAGCGAATTCTTCAGCATGCCAAAATTAGCTGCATAAGCAAATTTGGCTATTTGGGTTGAAATAACGTTGAAATAACGATGCGTGAAAGCAAGAGGATTGTGTTATTCAAGACACTTAGACAACACATTTGCTAGCTTTTCTATGTTTTTTTTCCTTAGAAATATTATGAAAGAAAGATATTAGGGTATTGTTCTTTTATTATCACTATTTAAACCAATCAAATATTAAAGTATGACTTCATTGTTACCAAACCTCTGGATTAATATATTCCTAAAATTATTTTTATCTGATTTACGTGATTTCTAAGCTATTTAACAATATGGTTCTTCATAAAAGAATCTAAAAATTCCAAAACTTCCTCCGGTATTGTTTGTTGCTTTCCATTCTAGTTATTATGCAGTAGACACCAATCATTCAGAATATGTGTATAAAACCTGCCGTGTTAAAACAAACGACACTTCCTACACAGTTGTAGTTTGAAAATAACTTCCCCGGAGGACAATCACAAATCTTGTACCACGAAATGTACCCAATGACCCCGCTGTAAATAAAAGGAACACAAACTGCACAAACAAAAAGGTGGTAAAAATTTATCAGCTCCTTTTCCGGCCAATTGTTTTGTATGCAAATTTGCCGCCAAGATCATTTCCCCATCCCGGGACGCTTTCCCGGGACGTTCGCCGGCACCGCACACAGCACTCCACAAAGTTGCAAGCGAAGCGAACCGACCACACTCAACCAAAAAAATAGGCGAGCTCCTCTCGGTCGGCACTGTGTCCGTTGTAATAAAATTGTTTCCCCCAACCCAGCTGTCGCCGTCGCTGCTCTCGCTGCTGTTTTATGGTGGTTTGCATCCCCGACCCCCTGAGCCGAGGGCGTACGACCCGTGTGCACTTACCTCCGCGACCACGTTTGCCGAAACTGCCGAACCGTTCCCGCTCGATGACCTGCGTGTGAACGTAGCGTTCCGAAGCGGATCGGCTCAGCTTCTCCTTCGAACCGTGCGCTCCCATGGCGGGATAATTGAGGGGCCTACACTACAACGTGCCGATGTACAACGCCGTACCCCCTTAGCACCAGCACCAGTACCGATCGATCCAATGAGAGCGCCCCATTGAACCACGTCGAAGCGTATCACACTTTATTTGGGTGGGATTTTGCGCCTTTACCGAGACCGATACGTTACAGGCAAGGCACTGGAAACGAAGACGTCATTCTTGGGTTCAACACTTTTCTGTCCGGTGTGCCGGTACGCTAATTAGACGACTGCTCACACTGCTGTCGAAGGTGACACACTGTCACTTTGCGTAAGCCATTCCATCTGTGTCTTGAGCTGGACTTGAGAAGAAGTTTTGTTGTGTGCAGTAATGTACAGTATTTCCAAGAACTCTTGGACGATGTCCGAGAAAGTGTCCAAACGATGAACCCGCAACCTTGGAAGAACGTCCCAAGGCAACGCTTTCTGGATTTGTTAATTGCACAAAACATAAACGATGGAACTCGGTTTGTCGGGTGTAACTATCTCGTTAACTGACTAGGTTCGCACACAGTTGACACAAATTAATTGACTTTGGTGCGCGGAACAGTAAAGCGATACGGTATCGGACACTCGAAACACAATCACTGCATTCTGGTTAAGTATTTATTGGAAACTCAAGAAGATACGTTGGGAACGTTAGCTGTTGGAAAAGAAAGGAAATTGGATTTGATGTCACGGCTGTGGTTGTTGGAGAGGTTCCAATTGTACGAAATGGCAGTGTGTTCCAATATTTGCATAAATTGTACAAAGCTACAGTAACTAGAGTAGAGCGACATAAGGTCGCTGCTACATTAAGCACAGCTTCAGGTTCTTCAAATTACATACTTTATGATTCAATTATTCCGGAGCATTAACCACCAACCATCAGTGTTATGACGATGAGCTCCAATAGATCGAAATAATTAAAAAGCAAACAATTCGGCACGTAACCAGCTGTTCATTTCATCCACCATCGTAGCCATACGTAACAATAGAAGGGGTGGGCTCGAGTTTGTAAATCTAGGACCCATACACACACACGTGTTTCCTCGACTTTCCACCACCCAGCGACACCGGCGGAAATCGAGACAATCAGTTTCGGGTTGGACGATATTATCACATACTCTGGTTGATCAAATCGGTATCAAGCGCGCACCAACTAGAGCACGACAACAATTGACGATGATCGGCTTGGTTGCGGGCCGCTAAGCGCGCATAAAACTCCTCACGAATTCGGAAAGGGCAACAAGAGCGAAATAATAATAATAAAAAAAAACCACTTACTCATGCCGGCTTATTTTCTGATATGATCTCATCACTACCGCCACCTTCGTGCCCCCAGCAGTATCATCAGCATCATCTTCGTCGTTGTCATGATTTTGATGGTAAGTAGTAGAAGCAATGTGTTGTTGCTTCACCAAACAGACGCCATGCCGGCGTTTTGAGGGCTTTGTTGGTGTTACCTAATAACGATACTTCCCGTACTACGTGCGAAAGGTGGCAAGATGACGGTGAATCTGTACCAAACACTGTCCTCAAAGTTCTATTTTTCTTCACAACTGAAAATGTTTCATTCTATTTGCAAAGGGAATAGAATTGATTCATTCCGTCCATTTCGGCGAACGAAGCAGTTCTGTAGTTGGGCGAGAGATATCTGCTTCTCTCCACTTTTCTGCAGTCGAAAAGCAATAACCAAGTTTTCGCTCCAGTATTTTCTTCCCGCTCGCTCTGCACTGGGTGACTTCTGTGACTTCGATACCCTGCGACCACACCAACTGGTAAGAGGACGTGTGAAAAATTGGCCCGCATTTAGAATCCGTGTTGTTGTGATGCCCGCGTGATGCTTCGCAGTGTGTGATGCTCTTCTTCTCGACCTAGTCTAAAGACCCGTCTTCCAACGGTCTGGGCGATGGTGTGTGCTATTTTCAGCCAATGCAACATCATCCCAACAGCATACGACTGGGACACACCATCCAAAACGGACCGCAAAACGGAAAACCCTCTCACCTTTTTCCCCCAGACCTGTGCGCAAAACGGAGTGAAAGATGGGGTTTTTATTTATTTTCATTTTTCATTGGCAAGATTCGGGAAAAGTCACTCTGCCGCGGCTGGCAGAGGAGTAGCGCATTCAGTGACGCCAATGAAGTTATGACAAGTTGATTGCAACCACTTGGTGTGTAGCGAGCAGTGAAAGTTGTGCCCCGCTTTTTAAAGACGATATTTAGGTGACAGATCTGAACTGCTTCCCAGAAAACAAGCACCATTGTTTGGCTGTTCATTATGCATTCATGGCACACAATGATAAACATGACTACTCCAATTCGCTTGATAAAACCTTGTCCTACAATTCAATCACGAAAGACTGTAATCTGTAAAGGCGATAGCACAACGAATTATGTAGCTGCAGTATTAAACATGCTTTAATTATTTAAGCACTCGCCCACGGGGGAGCGTGGTGACAGCTGTGTCCAATGGCTAGGCTTCCCCCCAGCCTGGCTGGACCGCAAACGCAACACGCGGACATCACCGATAATCACCATAAATAACCACCAGAATGGCATTAATATTCATTATCACTGGGTTGCAAGATTATCATACTGAAATCCATTTCCCATCCCTTGCGGGGGCTCGCTATATTGTAGCGCGTGGAGGGGACAGACTTGAACGCTTGTCATCATAAAATAGGCACCCAGATGCGCCAACAACTGGACACGCTAGTAGCAACAATGGGAGAAGTGGGTTGGTGGAAACACTACAAAAATTGATTGACATATTATAATGGCTTTTCGGGGTGAAATTATGACGTCTAAGCGGAAACCTTTCCCAACAGGATTCCATCAAGCGCAAAAAGGTGATCCCCCTCGGGAACCAACTGTTCAGTAATGGTGATGTAAGTGCACTGCAAGTCATCCCAAAAATAATTGCAGTATTGTGCAATTACCGTCACACAGTTGTGGCTTATGTGCAAACACACAAAAATATCTCGTGACTAACACTGGTCGTGCTGCGCGTGAGTGACGCCCCATGTGAAGCGGCGCGTTTCTTCCAGGTTATGTTTTTTTGCACAAGAAAACCGTTCCTTCCATCATCAACTTCCACACGATCCGAGCGCACGCCTGGAGCCTCCGTTCTATTTATGTCGCAGCATCACGTCACACACTTTTACGAGCTGGTCGGATAAAAGGGTGATAGAGAAAGATGTGAGGGAGACAGCAGGAAGGATAGGAAATTAATTAAATCCCTCCACATTATGGCACAGCACGTAAAGCGTCTCCCGTCATCGACACTATGTGTGTGTGAGTGCGGGTTTCCCCCCAAAAAAAGAACCGGAACCGACTCTAAATGCAAACACCCAACTCATCTCTCGTCGTGTAGTACGTTTCTCGGCTCGTCGTATCGTTGAAGCTATCATAATCGCCATTTAATGGAGGACATCGTTTTTATCGATGCAGCCGTTTTAGGAAAATAAAAGGGGGAAGAGAGAAACTATTTCCTCTAATCCCGTGTCTATATGGCGTCCAAATTATAGCCAGCGGGGATAATAAGAAACGATGCTACGCAAGGTAGGAGGATGTCCGTGAACAGCACCGGTGACTCATCGCAACCATTTCACCGGCTCCCTAATGTTGGCGCCAAAGGCTCAAACGGCTGGAAGATTAATCGTTAGAGCGGCACCACGAAATGAGGGGAAACCCTGTGAGCCCGATGCCAAACACAACGCAAGGAGCTGAAATGAAATCTCGTGCACCGAAGAAGTTTATCTTTGTTTATGGTTTTGTTTTTGGAGTGTTCGGTTTTGGCGGGTTTTTTTCTTGATTCTTTCGCTTTAAGAGAGATGAGGATGCTTCGCACATTTGGCTGCGTGCATGCTGATTTGAGGCAGCAATTTATTAGGCGAGTGTTAAAGCTGGAAGATGACTGCTTCTACTATTTGTTGTCTTCATCTTCATCCTTTTAGCGCCTCCAGGAATTTTCAACGAGTTAAGGAATCTTCGTAGAATTACTGGAATTTGCGCAGGTTGTCACTAATCACATATTTGAGATTACTGGTTTGAAGTCATCAAACTAAAAATAGAATGATTTGTCTCACTGGAGTATGTATCCTCAAGAATTCAAATGCTCAACTGAACTCCATAATACCTCACAGACATTCAGCTTCAAGATACGCTTCAACACAGAAATCAATACTTGCGCTGCATGAAACCAGCTTCCCAAAAGCCTTCCAGCAATTTCAAGTACAGTTGCAGCAGGTCACCCTTGTTCAAACCGGACACACACACACACACATCATACTCCACCTCCACCACCAACAAGCTTGGTGTACTTGGTGCCACTGGCAACCATGCACCGAGAGCATGCGGGAAAAAAATATCCCCCAAACCAACCGGACCTAGTTCGTGAGTGCAGTCCAGCGGCATTCGTACATTCGCGCTCCATTGTCGCGGTGGTTTGGGGCAGAAACCTGTACCAACGGTGCTGTGCGAAGGACACGCAAGAACTGACCACTTGCCTGCAGCTGACACAGCTGCTGGTATTATGTTGGTGGTTCACTTACGTACAAGTGAAGGGGTCCCTTATCATGTATGCGCCAACTGAACCACAAAACCCAAAGAGAGAGAGACGCATAGAGAAAGGCCTTCCTCCAGGGAGGAGAACAAGAAATTGGTACCGGTGTAAAGCCTGGATCCAGCGAACCGGTACGCCAGTGAGATACTATCACATCCCGAAAGTCACAGGCAGTCCGCGTGTTGTTTCTGTGTACACACACGCTGGCGATCAAATACAGGTTGGACAGTTCAAAATGTTGAGTAAAAAGCAAAAAGAGAAAAAAAACAGTACGAGCCTGCACTTTTCCTCTCCTTTCATGTTGGTATTTCTCGACACAACACACCACCGTAGGGGGTGTAATGGACGTAGAAATCATTGCCTCAGATCTTTGGACCTTGGTGCGATGGTGGTCCCGAGATGGAGGAGATGAAGGAACCTGCTCCCGAGGTCGTGGAAAAGAGAACGAAGATTAATTGGATTTGCACGGTTTGGCTTCTGGAAATGCGACGAGACTGCCCCGAGCACACTATGCGTTACATTGTGGTATGGGGATGTTTATTGCAAGATTCGCGTGTGAGTTCTCCGTTCCCAATTTACAATTGGTCGTTATTGAGCGAATGCCGGGGAATGAAAGTATCCCAAATGACCCGTGCGCTTTTATTGAGATAGCAGCATTATCTCGCTTGAAAACAAATTAAATTTTTCAACATCAAATTTAACGTCCCTTGTAGCAATTAACAAGCCTTATCCTGGGTTCCACCATTACCAGGATATTTATTTGATCAGGCATAGTATCATTCGATCAATCATGAATTCATCAACGTGGTAACTGTTCTGTATGCAATAGGGAAGCTCTTTCTACAACTAAACCGGCCCCAGCACGGAGTGGAAACTGTTGACGCGTTATCCCTTCAGGGTCCGGTGCTCCAGTGTACTTGAAATAACCCAACGGCAGATTACACAAAACTGCCATTATGTTTGTACAGAAGTGCGCTTTGGTAGGGGGAGGTTGCCTCGAGCCAGCTTCCGACGGCTGCTTGCTAATGGAAAACGAGAACGTGCAAGGTCAAAGGGCCAACAAACAGGCAAACAACCACACACACACGATGGTCGGTGGTCTCCCGCCTAAACCTATGAAATACTCAACCGTGTGCATGTTTTCACAAAATCGAACCTACACATTGGGGGGGGGGGGGGGGGGCTAATCAAGATAGATTGATTGCCCAAAACATTATATCTCATATGTACTAAATTTAACCGTTAAGCGGAATTTGTCGGAACAGGTTGTTTGCTTTAGCCTTAAATCGATATGGAAACCGAGGTTAGAATAACTCGTTTAATGAGCTTGCGGTTGTGGTTACACACACACATGTCATTTGATGCCACGCGGACGTTTGCGTTGCGTTTATGCATTTTAAATTCTTTGTTGAGTGAGTGAACTGTGACTCTTTCCGTGTCTCTCTCTCTCTCTGTCACTCTCTTTTTAACTTCCTCAGTGACATCTATCAAACAAACAGAGATTTATAATTGCACTGTATATCCCGCACACACCAAAATCCCCAATAAATCACGTCAAAGTTCTAGTCCCTCCCCAACAAAGGCTACTCGTCACATTAATGTTTGGTGGGATTTAACGCAAAGATTTAGATGGTGATGGGCTTTTTAAACAAAACAATCTTCCAACGCTCCCTACATTCCCTTAGAACTCTGAGCTGACAATGAGATGGACAGAAGAACGTCCCCTACCCGAGAAAGAGAGTCGTAAGTCTCCAAGACACACTTCATTTATGACACTTGAGGGATTCCCTAGAATTTTAGTTTAATTTAATGTCTCCCCCCCCCCCCCTCGCTACACACGAGGGAGAGACGGCTAGCAGTTTCCCGTGCGCAAACACCTCAGCATGACCCATATATTACGACACTAACGAAACAACGGTTCCGAGCCAGGTTAGGAAAGAGCTCGCTAGCTGTTGAAACAGCTGCATGGAAACGCTTGACCAAACGCGCCTAGATCGATAGTGTAGAGGTTCTGTGACAACCTCCGCCCCAGGGTGGGGTGGACACGCCATAGGGTCCTCCTCCATTTCAAGTTGCGCAACGGTTTAACGAACACGCGCGGCAACACGCAAACCTCACACGGCTGGGCACGTCTTCAATGTGCGCTTTTCCGGTTCGAATAGCGATTACCTACCCTTACTCCCTCTCTCTCTTTCTCTCTCTTTCTCCGTCGAAAAAACGGACCGTTGTTGCAATATCGTCACTTGGTGGAAACCGTGTGTGCGCGTTGCACTTTTCGAGGAACCGTAACGGCACTCCCAGTAGACCTCCCAAAAATAGACTTCCCCGGACCCGCGCTCGGTCGCCGTCGACTGGCAATGGCGAGTAGTGGTGGTGAACCGAAGTTCATAAGTCATCGAAATGGTCAGCGCGATGAGTGATAGAATAAAGCGCAGTGCGGAGGACAGTATGGAGCAGGAGCGATTTAAAACGTCCCACCGTAGGGGAGTCATGGAAGAAAGCGTCTGCAGCGGGCGCAAATTCCACGTACGTCTAGCGCGCGAACACGCCACAACAAATGGACCTATGAGTGGATTAGTGGTTCCGCAGTGAGTGTTGTGCCGATGGATGTGCGTATTGATGGATTCCTCGCGTCGAAAGAAATCAGACAAACATTATTTATAGCTGGCTCCGCTTGGCGGTAGAGCACATACGACTGATGGAATTCTAATAATCTGTTCAATGCGGCGTTCGTTTATGGCAGAGTGCGTGAGTAGTTAGTAGCGAGCAGAGGAACAGACAGGTTTGGACATTCGGGAGTGAAAATGTTTTAACTACCGTTTATGCAACAATAAAACACGATCACGGAGATGTTTATTTCCACACAGAAGTGCAATGTGTCTGTAAAGAATGAATCATCTCGAAACCGTATCAGTCTTTTTTTTCAAAGGTCGACTTAAAAAAACTTGAAGGACAAGTGAATCTACTCCTCCCAAGCACGAGAATGGGATAAAAATCCCCATACACGCTGAGTTGATTGTATCACTGTCTGTAGGACCATACACACACTTAACCACGAAAATAAAACCAACAAAACCACTCCGCGACAACATCAATCCCGCTTATTTTTTCCTCCAAACTCCAAACTCCATCATCTCCGAGTGTAATTTGCAATAAAAATGAAATATGCGACGAAATTTGCCAACACATGAACGCAAAACATTGTTGTGTTGTGCCGGTGTGGCGTTTGGTTTTGGTTTGTGCATAGTGACAGTCCGGGGATTTTGCCCACATTTGAGTAAGTGGAGTGATCCCCGGAACCAGACCGAGCGAACGAGCCACGCAAAAGCCCTGGAAATGATACCATCGTTATGGTATGGTGGAGGGGCATTGCAACGATGAGAATGATGGTTGTATCAAGTTATTTTCCTGTTTTTTTTTCGGCAAAGACCAAGGAGTTTGCCAGGTAGTTTCGCTCAACGCATCTCTGAAGGACAATCTCTGGGACGGGGTTAGTTTGTGTGTGCGGTTTTTGTGGTCGCTGTGGTAGAGCTGTTTTTGCTAACGATGATTTATGAAGCTATGTGTGTGTGTTTTTTTGCAAACGGTACCACATCAAACAGTCGCAAAGAGTATTAAAATATTGGTTTTATGGTACTACAGTGGAGAGGTTTGGTTTAAGGTTTAATAACTTTACCGATTTAAAGATAAAATTAATATTCTTCTTAACATTTCACAATTTAATTATGTTCAGAGAGAAATAAAATTTAAATATTAATTTATTCAAGCATCATCAATTGGCTTTTTGGACTAAATTGGCTAAGTTATTGACATTTGGAGGTTGATTTTTTGCCAAAAATCCGTAAAACTGACACGCCTTGAATTTCGAATGATTTTGCATTCTTCACAAAAAATCATAAAAATTATGTAAACAGGCCGAGCGCTCAGCTAAACAGCTAAATATATGCTTTGCAGCAGGAAGATAGAGAAAGACGCACCAGCAGCTCAATATCACATTCTTCATTTTTTATGTCCCAGACAACTTCACCGGCATTTCCTTTTTACACCTCTTTTTTTTTCAAGATTAAAATAAACACTATTCGGCCATGTATGTCAAAGCATTATTTATGATTCAAATTTATTTCAACGATTAGCTCACTTGACAACAGCAAACTTTGGCCCCACAAAAAAAAATCCCGACAAACCGGCGGCCTCACGGAAAGCCCGTTTGGCGAAGTTTCAACAACAAGCGGCACTTGCTCAACCGAAACGCAAATCTCGCGTCCGTTCAATTTATCTTCGTGAATGCCCGTGCAAATAACATATCGTTCCCATGTGCGTGGTGTCAAAACATATCTTAACAGCTTTCACCGGCAAAAATTAACCCGACCGACATTGGAACGGCGTCGTCCGACGAAGACGGCGACAACCGGCAACATGTTCGCAGACAGTCTATATGGCGGGTGGCCAACTTAAAACATGGGGGAAAGAAATCGTTATATGTTATATTAAACAACGAAAAAAAGTAAAACCCAAGAGCCGCAATTCCGATTGGGAATTGTTCGGCACCCCGCACCACGGAAGCTTGCGCTGCCGCCACCTGTCAGTGACGGTTGCCATCGTCTTTTAGCATGCCACACTCCACCATTCGTTGTCGCATGGTTTGTGGTCGTGAGCAATACTCGTGTGATCATGTTTCGAAGGTGTGCGCGTTGCCGGAGAAGAAGCAAGAAGCCCGAAGAGATGTCACGCACGAAGAAAAAAACCCCCATTTTTCCACCACACAGTGGCCGAGATCGCGATCCGTTCATGTTTTCGGTCGTAACAGATTGATTGAGATAAACACGCTAACATGACGAACGAACGAAACACACGGCACTTACCCCGGTCGCTGACGCTGACAACACCAGCCACTTGAAAGGACTTTCGAATCGCCGTGCTCGGATGGCGATCGAACTGAAAGGCAAGGGTTTTTTTTGTAACAGAAATTGGGAATTTGGGAAAACTCTGTCAATTGTCCGTGCAGTGCTAAATGCTGGAGAAAGGGATCAATTTTACGGAAAAGGATTTTTTTGTAGCAAAAATGTAACATGAGATCTGTGTAGCTACTCCAAAAAATTGAGGTACACTCACAAAACATTTGCAGCGTAGGGTTTTAAGCTAGTTTAGGTGTTTGATGGTGGTCATTAGTTTAAAATAGGAGTAAAGGAGTAAATAAGTAGGAAATCCGTTCAAAATACATTTAAAAAGGAATATGTACCCGGAAGATCAATTGTTCCGAAAGAACTTTCTAAATGTAAACTTTGTAGAGGATAACCAACAATAAATCATGGCTTTAAAGAAGACCAAATCGATTAAATAAACAAAATAACTAAAGCCCTGCCTTCACCAACTCAAATAAAATGAATTAAAACCACCGCAAGAAGAAAGAACACGGACACCGACAATCCATTCCCATCGTGAGATCACATTCACCACCAACCATCCGCTCCTGAGCGTTCTCCAAGAACTCGTTTGATCGCAGAAGTGAAATCTAATCAAACTCAAGTCTGCAAAACAAATAGTTTACCCTGCTCGCACATCGACAAAGTGTATCCTTTCATGGGCACAACACAATCGTCGTGCCAAACGCAAAGCGTGGGATATATCGCTCCGGAGATCCGTGACGTCTGTCCGTCCGTCTGTCTGTCTGTACGGACCGCAGAACAGGCCAAACCAACAGCCGGCACCAAAACCTGTCAGAGTCTAAACATTAAACGAGAAGCACTTAAAGAACGGGCAAACCCGTTAGCACCGAAAAACAGACGAGACCGATAGAGACAAACGCGTGAGCTGTGGTAACGTGTTTGTTGATTTGTCCAATTTTGGAAAACCAACCAACACAGCTCCAAAGTTGAAGGGGGGCTCTTTCGACATTTCCGGTTTATGGTGGGTTAAGGGAGCTGCTGTGCTGTTTGTTGTGTCGATTGACGTATGCCGACGCCGCCCGGCTCATATCGCGCCGGAATGCTAATATTTCAATTAAACGTTACAGCCGTACCGCGACCGGGGACGATTCGATTGTCGTTAACTGTTCGGCGTTCGGCAGTGTTCGTTCCGGCAACTATGTTGGGCCTAGGCACTGCAGCGAATGGTAGTAATTTCATTACACTTCCTCCGGGCGTGCCTCTGTGCTAGACACGTAGGGCAATGTTGGATTTATGCAAAGCGATTGATTTTTTTCTCGGCACATCACCACTATTGTTGTCTAGAAATCATTCATACCGATATTGTCATGCATGGATGTAGTAAAAAAAGGTATAAAGTAGTGGTGAAAAGGTAGACTAACAGTCACATTAAATTGAGACGAAAGAAACAATCAAACATCATCCCATTAAGCCGATGATTGTTTATAGCTAACCGCTCTTCTTGCTTTCTAATCCACTCCAAACATCTTAATTGGTACAACGTTTACCATGTGTGTTTGGTTTGTGTTGTTTTTCTCATTTTCTTTTGCTTTAATTTTGCACTAATTACCTATCACCCAGCTAGCTCCATCCAGCTAAACCTATTATTTAAAACGAAACTATTTTTTCGGCTTTAAAAACAAAACCCCTTACTAAAACGAACATGCTCAGCTAATGAAGGATTTGTTCGTTACACATCATGCTCTTAAAAAGTGTCTCAATAGAGAGACAAATTACTTAAAAGAAAGTAAACCCAGCAGCACAGGTGTTCACACATGACACACAACCAATACGTTTCTATTTATAGCATAAAAAGCCGAATCGATCGCCCACAAAACTGCCCTTTGCGCAAATTAAGCTTTCCGTTCCTCGTCCGGGTGCATCGATTCGTCGCGGCTTGCCCAACACGCCTCCTATGGTTTATTAGCGCCAAAAACAATTGCCAATCAACTACGGGTCGATTATGTGTTAGGCTCCTCTCTCTTTCCTACAACCTTTCGATTGGCGAATTTAATTAATTATTCTTGTTTGCCAAAAAAAAAAACTATCGAACGAAATAATGACACAAAGCTTTTCTACTTTTGGCGAGAAGAAAGTCAGTACAATGCCCCGCTTAAACCGTCTGCTGCTGGTGCGTCCATTGCGCAACGACCATATGCGCAACGGCTCGTCTTTTGGGTGCACAAAATGCACAACACCCTCACAAGATGTAGATCGGCACATAGCGAAGTTACCCCATTACTTGTGCCTATCACAATCTGATACGATAGGCGTGCAGCTTTTTCTCTCTTGTATTTCTCTTTATTTCCCCCAACCGATATAATATGGATCCAATTTTACTCCTCCACAACCTCCACACAAGATTAAGGAAGTGTGCTCATTAGTCCGCCGAATTCCGGTGCAAAGAAAATGCCGACAAGTGCCAGCTCGCAACGCACCGGGAAGGAGCCCGGAAAAAATGGTCTCAATCTTCCAAAAACCCAACAGCAGCACCCGCACGCCGCCAAACAGAAAAGCTACTTTAAACGGGCGCAGCTAATTTTACACCAAATTTCTCCAAAGAAAGTGGGACTGACTGGACTGACAAAAAACGAGCCAATGCCCGGAGCTGGTGGGTGAAAAGTTGGTTTGCAATTTTCCAATTATTTGTTATCTAAATTTCGGGGCGTTAATAACACACCTGGTGCCCGGTGAACGAACGTGGTGTTTGATCGTGATCGTAGCTGCACAGCGGGAGAAGTGCATTAAAATAGTTGAACGAACGATATCACAGTGTGAAGAGTTGTAAAATGACAAAATGCTTAAAATCTGCATCGTAAAAGCACTATCCATTACACTAACTAGGGTAGACACACCTTACACCGGTTGGCTCATAAAATCCCTTTTTAATCGTTACGAGCTATTTAGAACACCCAATCACACAACACCCAACCGGACCTTAAAACACCATGAGTTGACATTATGTTTGATGGTCAATACTAAAATGTCGCCTCACTGTCGTTTCGATTCGAGGGCAAGAGATCGTTCACAAATATGTAGAACACGACCACGGGACACCTCGAATCGAAACAGATGAAAACGTCATCAAACTGTCGGCTACAATATCGCCGAACACAGCAGGTGAGTGAGTGTGTTTGTGCGGGTCCGTCCGTGGGCCAACATTAGGGTGCTACATTTTTCGTTGCCATTTTTAACTCTTTTTATAGCGCCGAAAATGGCATCCACCACCGTCGCCGAGTTCGTTTAATTCCCTTTAATCCACACCGTAAACCGTGGAACGGCATGGAAAAAGGCCCTCGCAGGGGCAATGATGCACCAGTGGGTGATGAAACCGTTTGGAGGAAATCTTTGCTTTTATCGTCCGAGCTTTTCGATGAGCCTGTTTTAACCTAATTTTCTGTGGAGCATTCCTCAACTTATGACCTTTAATATGGAGGCGAATTGCTGGAAGATGATCATTAAAAAGACATAAACAGAGAGGATCAATGTTTCAAGAGTCTCAGCGAGTTCATAAACGCGTGTAGAAGACGTAGCTGAACCCAACCAAGAATTTCGAAATAAAAATGCAATTTAAAAGCCGCAGCAATAGAATTCAATGTTAAACCGTATCATATCGTAACAATTGAAAAAATGGACAGTAAAACCTTTATTAAAAATGCAATTTTTGCTTCTGACACCCTTCAAGCCTTGGGAACTGGGAATTCTGCATGCAAGCTACTGCTCCAAACAAGGGGAATGACATATTAAAGAAAAGTTATCATCACCTCAAATTAAAATACAATTGAATTAAAGAAACGTAAAACAAGCTCCATGGGAAGTCTTCATTCACCACCGCTTCATTCGAAGCTAGTGCTTGCATTACAGAGAGCGCACCCTATTAATCTGACAGCGGAGTTTGTCAAAGAACTAGCGTGATGGACCGCACTCTTCTACGACGCACCAGAGAGTTCACACGTCAACTTCCCCGAGTTGCACTTTTGCCTTTATCTTCGCTTCAAAGACGCGGCGAGCAAACATAAATATTTCACTTAATTGACTGCTCAAGTCAACGGCCGTGTGCTGGGTGCCACTATCAAACGCTGGTCCCGGTTTCTCAACACCTCTCCTCCGACGGTAAGACGTTGGAAGACGTCTTCAGGATTTTCACATTCATTCATTCTTCACCTTCATGGGTTCCATTCATTCATTCCCGAGCTTGCTGCTTCAATCGAGGCAATGATCGTATCGAATGAAAACCGTTTTTTGCAGTATTTTCCTCTCTCTCTCTCTCTCTCTCTCTCCAGTTGATAAGTCTCCAACAAAGTCGCGCTCTGCTGCCGATGACAACCCAATAAACCCTGGGTAGACTGTCGCATTACATCCTGCGTCCTGCGGGCACCCGTAGTAACAACCCGTTTGCAGACATTCCACCACCACTGCTTCAACAACATTTCACCAGGTTTTCACCCTTACGTTTCGAAATGTCAACCGCAGCAGACAATTGACAGCTCTAGAACGGGAGATATTTTCCATTCACCATTCCCGCAAGCGCGTCACTTTTTCGCCATTCGGCGGCGGCGGTACACATAAAACGAGCTCAAAATCCTTCGGCCTTTACGTAACGCAACACACTCCGAATCCACCTAGAGCCGGAGAGAGAGAGAGAGGGTGTTACGGATATTCCAAACTAATTGGATTGGTTTGCGGATTGTGTGATCATAAAACAAAACCAAACGATTGGTACAGTTTTGTGCTTAAACACTGTCTGCATAGTAAATAAATAATTTGATGACAAACATCTGGTGCGGTGAAGTAACACCCAGCAAACCCAGGGAGTATGGTGCAAAGCGCCGAAACGCTGCTGAGAGATGTTGGAGGTGCAAATCAGTTCCAATTTAAATTTCTTGCACAATCCCGCAATCGCACAATCAACACACACATACATACACCCGTGGAGAGCACCATTACACTCAATTTAAATTCAAAGCAGTGACGGGAGGTACTGTACTGTTTGGTCCGACTCTGTTCGCCGGTATAGGGCACTGACGGGTTAGAATTATACGCCGAATCGAATTAAACTGTGTGCCTTAAAGTAACAGAGACGGAATTTTTAAACAAGCACCACACAAGCCTTGACCACACTTGATCAACAAATGTAAGCACAGCAAATATGCAACAGGTTGGCGTTCAAAATCAAAAATCAAATTCAAAAATCAAAAGGACGCAGCAACGTACCGAGTACATTGCATTTAATCATTACCACACAAACCAACCGGCAAACCAACTACCAGGAGGAGGCACCATTAGGTTTTCACACATTTCTGTTACTAAATTTACACCCAACGTCCGGGCTGCTCCGGATGATATTGCCATAAAACGTGCCATGAAGTTATCATGAGATCCACTCTCGGTTTGCGGTTTTCCATGGGTCACATGGTACGGAACAGGAAAAGCTTGAGCTTTCATACTTTTTTAACCAAATTTTACTCTCCATATTCTTAGTACGGGCAAGGTACATGAACCACCCTAACCTGAGAAGACTGTTACAGCACACTGCACACTGAAGCACACATATGCATCTCGTGTAAGCAGATAGTGGGTTTTGGTGTGCGGCCCGGGTACGAAAGTACGAGAATCTCCAAATTGGATTCCTCTGTTCATGGCCCATGATGAGGTGGAGTGTGATGATGAGCATGATGATAGCAAACAGCATGCTGCGGTGTGTTGCTGCTATAGCTCCCAACGGGACCACTCGACAAGCGGAGCGATCTCTACTACCTTTCCTTGCAGTGAAATTATGCATTCCTTTGTACTCTACCGGTGGTGCCGGAATGGTACGGAATGTTACGGAATTCACAATCCATTCTTTGAAGAAAATGCTATAAAATGTTCTTGCACTCTCTAGCTTTCACGGAAAAGGTAGCATAGCGTACACCTC
This sequence comes from Anopheles gambiae, assembly GCF_943734735.2. Lineage (NCBI taxonomy): Eukaryota > Metazoa > Arthropoda > Insecta > Diptera > Culicidae > Anopheles > Anopheles gambiae. The sequence continues at coordinate 12,428,605 of NC_064602.1, read as the reverse complement.
GTACACCGGGTAGATAGCGCTGTACCCCAGCCCTGTACGCCAAGCGCAAATACCAGGCACACAAAAGCAAGGTATAATGCGGTAGAGATAAGGAAATTTTAAAATGTTTTTTTCTTTCTAATCTCGAACGATAATAAAACTAGAAAGGCTGTAGCAGCAAGCACATCTCGGGTCCTGCTAGCATGGTGAAAAATTAAATAAAACTATTTGAAACCCCTCGAAAACCGGGAGGAGAAAGATTCTTTCCTGCTCTATAAATTGCATGAAGAATTAAACAATCTTGATGCGGAGAGGCAAAACAGCTGAACACGTCAACCGTGGCAAGGGAAGGTGCATCGCGCACACTCGCGTCACACACAACCAACGTGAGCATCGTCCAGCGTCTCACAAAAACCTTCGCCTTGTCAGTTTCAAACGGCAGGGGCTTCTTTGGAGTGAAAAATAAGCTCAACTCGGCATGGCACAACCGCTGGTCGTTGGTTTGCTACGTGATTGTATTTTTATTCACCACGGGAGTGAGATAACCTTTCCCGAACTATAAAATATCATTTCGGAAGGTAGCATCGGCAATCGGGCTGGTTGTGGTTTGGACTTTAGTTTACTGTGCTTGTTGCTCTATTCTGGCACGGGATTAAAAGATCGCACTGTAGTGATAAGCGGCGAATTAGGTTGAGCGAAATTTGTGCACTGTTGGAGTTTAGCTGTGATTTGAAGTAGAAAATAAAGGTTAAAGATCCTTGTGTTGTACTTCATTGTGAAATTATATTTCAATATTACAAGTTTGCATGATTAATACAAGGAAAAAATAGTGTTCAGTAATGAACATAGTTGTAACAAACAGCTTTATTTATTTATTTATTTATTCACCAATAAATGTGTCTTGCACTCATGAGACAAACTGAGTAGTGTTGGGTTTCATGAATCTTTCGTTGAGATTCATTCATATGAATCTTCAGTGATGACTGATTCGAATCTCGAATCGACTCTTCAATGATTTATGAATCTCTAACGATTTACGAATCTTGAAAGATTCAGGAAGCTCCAAGGATTCATTAATCTTGAAAGATGAATCTTAAAAGATCTAAGAATCATGAATCAAAAAGATTCATAAATTTGTTAAAATTAATATATCTCCAGGGATTCATGAATCTTCATAGATGTATGATCAAGTATCGCATGAACCGTCTCCCCGTAACAAAACAAACTATCTGTCTGCGTGATACTTGCCAAGAAGTCTCGAAAGCCTCTATAGACTGGCGTGGCCACCTAGGTTGCTATGTCAAGAAGAAGAATAATGAGAAGCTCAAGTTCTATGAATATTTGGAGATGTACGAATCCCTCGAGATTCATGAATACCTAAAGAATCGTGAATCTTTTGAAATATTCGAATCTTTTGAAAATTCATGAATTTTTAGAGATTCATGAATCTTTGCAACCGAGATTCAGATTCATTGAATTATTTCAAAGATTCATTCAGGCTCATGAATCTGAATCAGATGTACTCAACTCTAAAGCTGAGTACTTAATAGCTAGCTTATTATCCAAAAATCTGCCTTGATATAAGTGTCGATTATCTGATTCAAACGGAAATGTGTCAAACAAAATCGCGCTACACGAACTGAAACAAAATCGGTATTATACAAGCTTGTTAGAGACTTCTTTCGTTGACTCGAGACATTGCTACCAAATTGATCTGAAATGGATTTGTTTGTCAAAACAAACTGCAACGCGTAACGCAGGAAGTATCGTACCAATTTATAATTATTTCTACGTGTGGCATATTATTGTTCTTTAAATGTGTTTGGCAATGTCATGAAAAGTAGCGCTTGTGGTATGATTTTCTAATTTCTGAGTATTTCGTAATTCCCACCCTTTTTGTAGTGAATAATTACAAAAAATCCCTTTTGAATTTAATTACATGCAATTCATGTGGTTTAAATATATGTATTTAGTAGTTAAACCGTAAAACAAAACGCTTTCCGTAGCTTTAACCTGACGGAAAGCTGTTTGACAAAAAACGGTCTCCGTTTGAGTCAGGTAATGCAAATGACCTTCGTTCAGTTCCATATATCAAACCAGAGACAAATCGAGTTCTCTAACACAAATCATAATAGAAAATGAGCATTTTTGATACTTTTTCTCAAGCAGTTGAGTCACATAATCGGCACTATAGTGTCGCCAAAATTGAAAATTAATAAAATATTCTCTTTAAATGCGTTGGTCGTTAAACTAAAATCAAAGTGATTAGATCGAGTATTGAATTGCCTTGTCATAGCTTGTAATGGTTCGTTGTATCTAGATAAGGTACACCTGTTCTCATCAATAATCAAATTACAAGAGCGAAGAGGTCTTGAAGGCGTGTAGATGTTGATCTTCTCTAATAAACAAGGGACGTCTAATTCGTGTTTTAGTATTTTAGTAACAAATACACATTGGTTTATGTTAAACGATGTTCGAGCGTCTGTAGACCAAATAGAAGGCTACGTGAGCGATAATGTGACATGGTTGTAAGTCCTCTGAATTTTAAAGCACCTCTCGTAAAAGACTAGTAAACAACGACTTAAGACATCACTAAGTTCACGGAATTGTCGAAAGATGAAACCTAGCATCTTGTATGCCTTGTTATCAGAGTTGTCAATGTGTAAATGGAAATATGCATTATGATCGCTGCTGTTAATTTGATACAAATTTCTTACAAATTTAGCAATGAATGAAATCCCAAATATCAATTATTAATATTAGCGATTAATACAACGAACGATTGCCATCACAGTATCGCTAATTAAACATCCAATGAACCGTGTCGTTCCGGGAGCATCGGTATGTTAAACCGATCTTTCGCAGACCACGGAGCCATCTTTTCACATGCAAATCGTGCTTCCAAAACCTGAAATGCTGAGCTTCACCTATGTTATAACGGAACATGGTCCAATTTATTGCTTCAGGATGATCATTTAGCAACCGCAGCACACCATTACCATTAAAGCGCGCTACTCTGGTATGGCGCGCCCTCCCCACAGTAACTCCATTCTATGCTACGGGAATTCAACAGCACATTTCGCGGGGTTTTTGCCGAAAAAATGGATATGGCGAATGGTGCAAAGTATCTAACAACCAAACAGACTCCACACAGTCCCGCGTGCGTGAGGAGACAAAAGAGAACACAGAAAGAGAGACCATCATCTCCAGTGAGGTCTCACAAAACATGTGTCTCTGTCAAACCGCATCAGATCGTCTGAATGCCAAGTAGATTAAAAATTCACATAAAAACCCGTGCACACTCTCTATACCGGCGACGACAACCTAGGATTTCAACAATTTTTCACATTCCTTGATTGTTGACAGCAGGCTAGCGGGCTAGCAAGAGAGAGAGAAAAAAATGGCACGCAAAAAAGCGAAGTTTCAAATAACACACACTGTCCAATATTTTCCCGAAACGACTCCATAAGAAAATCGTTTAATTCCGCCATCCATGCAACTCGGGTCCACCCGAGTCTCTTTCTTCTCAGACAGATTTTGCAAATTTATGCTGCCCGGCCGGCGACCCGGCAGCATCGTAGGAGGACACACTCTAAACACTTTCGCAGCGGGCGATCATCACACCACCCGCCGCGGCACGTTGTCACGTTCGGTGGGGTTGAGCAGGACGAAGCCACTAACACGAAAATAGGGTTTTTGGTCGGCAATAAATGCTGAATTTTATTCACAGACGGGTGCAACAACAACCAAAAAAAAAAAAGCTCCCAAAATTCCTGAACGCGTTTGAAGCAATCGAGGCGAGGTGTTTGCAAGCAGCCACAAAAAAAAGATCACCTTCCTCCTCCTACTCCTCTGGCAATGGAGTGGAATTTGCGATCATGACTCGAATGAAGGGAGTGCTGCAAAGAGACTCTCGAGAAACCGTTCACCAGCTTTTCTAGCCGGATCGAGCCGATCCGAGATAAACATCGCCTCATCATGCTCTCCAGCGTTCGATGTACAGTTTCTACCTTCACCAAAAGTCGGCGGGAAAGAGTAGTGCTTGTGCTTGCTGTGGACTGGTCAGCCGTTCGCGAGCAGGGATTATTTCCTTCCTTCGGACAAGCAAACGAGTTTTAAGACGCAAAAATCGCACTCTTTATGGATGAAGAATATAGCATTGAAAAAACATAGCTCTACACCACCGTGTGTGCCAACAAGTTCGGCCTGCTGGGTCATATATGGGGTTTGCGAGAAGACTCTGAAGTGGAGGGAAAAAGAGCAACACAATCCGTTAATTACAAACCGATCCCAACAAGCATCAGGTTCTTTGCAAAAGTTCAACAAGTCTTCCACGTCTTGCGTCCTGCGTTACGTGTTTTTTTTGGGGCGCATAGCTTGATATTTCCTGTCCACACAATAAATGACCATTAACGCCCCTAAATGTATCCTGCGGAGTGTGTGTGTCAGCTCGCTTGATTACAGTTTATGGCACATTAAAAAAAAACACACGATCGGAGCCCGAAGCAGCACCCAATAATAAAGGCAAATAAAAATCAAATCCCCCAAAACAGTTCACACCTGAAGTCTGTCCCTTGTTGCAGAGTACGTGCTCTTCTGAGCATCGATTCTTTCTTTTTCCAAACACAACTGTGGTGGGCAACCGCAAGGCATCCGTTTCGAAACACAATTAGAAGATAGTGACGAAGCCTTCTTCAGTTTGATTGATAAAAGAAATGGCACGTACACGTCTAATCTTATCAGTTGTGATGTTGGTGACAAGATGTGCAGACAGTTTTGGAGACATGTTTCCGAGAAATGAAAATGATATGAATAAGGCTAATTAAGAGTTTAAGAGAGTGGATTTCAACATTGATTTTGTTTATATTTTTACTCTAAAATATTTTCGTACAATTTATGCAAATATTTCTGGACAAAAACTGCATTCCACCAACGGAGCCTGTGCAAAAAATGGAACGATAAAAACCTGATTTAACTTTAAAAAAGGAATACGAAATCAGCTGCTTGTCTCATGTGGTTTTGAACGGTGCTTATGGTCGCTGTTGTACATGATCTGTTGCTCTGAGCCGGTTTAGTTTGCTGCTTTGCGTCTCGTCACCACCACGAGCCAATTTGTTGGACAGCACGAATGTTAAACAAATAATCTCGACGCGGGCAGTAATAATTTTCCTTCTAACGAGTAGTCTGTCCAAGCCGAGGGACAGATAATGACCACCACTGCCGCACTGCACTCTCAAACAGACACACACATACAGTTACACTGTCGTTAAACACATGCACACATTGGGACACACGGTCAGCTGAAATACGATCATCCGCGACCGAACATATTCTATGCGCCGGGGATGAGTGGTGCAGCCAAACTAGATAAATGGCTCATATAACAAACAACATTTCAAACAGTGTAATCAATCACATCACACCCCACAACACAGCACTAATCCCCCAGGTTACGGTTACGCAAATGGTTAAGCACACAGGCACTCAACAGAACGACACTGCACACACGCATAAAGGTCTCACACCAGCAGCGTGATCAAATTATCTTCAAAAACTAACACTGCGAATGACACTTTTTCGTATATCTTTCCGGCCACAGACAACGATTGACCAACTTTTGCTCATAATTTGAAGGAAGGCGACGGCACACTTAAACACTCTTCTTAAATTAAACTCATCTCACTTCCCGAAAAATCTCACACATTTGCGTATGTGTGCGCCCGCGTCTATGATGACGGCCCGTGCGAACAGATCTAGCCGATTCCCTAATAACGGGACGGGATGACGATTATTGGGGCGAGGAGAAAACCCACTGTCAAACCTTTAATGGCCTATTTTTCACATAAATTTGCGGATCACCATCGCACACACCGAAAACACTCACACGCTCGCGAAACTACAGACGTGCGTCCGAAAACCCGTCCCTCAAACGCATTCACCTTCGCGCATTACGCCGCTAATATACGCACCAACAGAAGAGGAAGAAAAAAGGCCCTCCCAGAACACGCACAACACAGGTCAACGACGGAAAAGCCGACGAAACATGTGAAACGACGAAAAGGTGAACTGGCACAGCCTGGTATGCGGCTGGGACTGTCGCTGGGCCGGAGCGCGAAACCGGGGTAGAATGTACGTGCGCGTCGCACACCGTGCAGCAAACACGGCCGCTGATCGGGAATGAATTACGCCTCTCGTGCTGGTGCGCACCGAAGCCCAACCGTTGTACGATCCGCCGGCGGCGCATTAAAAGCCGGCTTGGGTTGTGCGCAAAACGGTGGTGTGGTGAAGGTGTTTTTGGAGTTTTTGAGTGAGAAACCGAGAGAGCGGTGAGAGCGAGATTGCGCTGCTTATGATGTGCGCAATAGAAGCATAACAAAACGGTGAGAGGGAGATTTTACAAACGGAGAGATTTTAAGGCAGAATGCTAGCGGTGGCTGCAATCCAGTGCAGGGTTTTCAGGTTAGTGAAGTTAATACTGTATTCACTATGCATATGATATTGTGAAATATATTCACTAAAGTGCTGGATTGTGATATTAGCTTAGCATAAATTTGATGAGAAGAGTGCTCCTTAATCACCGGTCTGTTTGCAACTGTGTATTCGTTTGTCCCATAGCTCATTACATAATTCATTACAAAGTTCATTAGTGTCGTTCGAGCAGTTCATTTCATGCAGTCCAATTTAGTCAAGTAGTTTTATCTATATCCTATGGTTTATTTCCTTCTAATTCATATGTGTTTTCTTATTTGAATTCATATTCGAAATATTAATGTATAAACCCAAAATCCAACAGATATGTAAAAATAAAACATTGATCATAGCAAATATCAACGAAATGAAATGATATATGATAACTTCTATGGGCATGAATAAATATATTCCAATTGAAAAGTATTGCTCACAAATAGTTACAAAGAGTGATATGCAACAATCACTCCTGATATCTTTAAAAACGTTTAGTTTTCATTCTGATGCTGTTAAGTATTCGATAACCTCAAAAAACTACAAAAAACTGTAAACGATATAGGCTTATAATCGATTAACGATTTGTAGAATATGTTGATTATCGAAAAATATATTTGAACTACTTTAAATAAATTGGTTAGTATTTAAAATAATGCAATCCAATAGCAATATAAATTTCAATTGTACAGACCCCCACCATGTCACTCAGGAATACATGGCGATGGCAGAAACTGATGGAAAGGACTACATGGAACAAATGCCAAAGAACAAAACAATACAGACCCCCGCAATTTGGACCACTAAACCGGGCTATACTCGCACCACTTCTGATGGATGGATCCAACGAAATGCCTGGACTCCAAACGATACAAACTCCCGCATTGCCATTAGGAACACTGAACAGGAATAAAAAACCTCAGATCCGAATGATGTAGACCTTCGCCACGCTCATAGGACCACACAATCATGGACTGGATTCGATAAAACCAAAACGTTCGAGTACATCCGGGATAAGGTGCCTTTCCATGGCTCAGAGAGCGAAATGTCTCCCCACCAATATGGATTGTAGCGCCATGAAATATGTTTTTATACTCTAGTTTTAAGCAATACGGCCTTTTTGAACCGTTCCTCCTAAAAAAATGAATAAATTTCAATTGATTCGTCTCGTTGCTGCTCAAATATCATAAAAAGTTATTATTTCTATAACATCCGATCGTTCAAAAAGGCTAAGTTATGACAAAATTGTTTGAACAATGTTTGATTTTCTGTTAAATTGCTTCAAAAGCGCCTGTAAGGCCTTAAGTCATCATTCAACAAAGTAGAAAATAACGTATGTTATAATAGCTTCGAATACCAATATCTATTATTGAACGATGTTTTATTGATACTAATGATAATAATGAAGCCTTTGCTTTCTTATCCTTTCTTAGGATTGAAATGCACAAATTATGATAATAAGAAGTGTATTTATTTCAAAACATGTAGCTGTGAAAAATATATTCTACATCCTTACAATGAAAACCTGGACCCACATGGATAATGTTGGAACACAAGCGTTTAGGCTTACCAGGAGACAACTTGAGACCGTACCGATAAGTGTTGTTTTGTACCAGCATTCCCCAATCTGACCCAGCAAATCTATTCATTGCCTCAAACGACGTGCGAAAGTCTCAATATTTTGAATTTCTTTTATAATATTTTGAAGCGTGAAGCGAACCCTGCAACAAAAAGTATTGAGAGCGAAGACGGAGAGCGCGTGATCGTATGCTCAGGTGCAAATTCAACACGATCGACGGGTCGCTTAGGAGAGAAAGGTTCAAAATTGCGATGTAAGGTTTAGGCTAGAAACTGTAATATTTTAAGTTTTATGTTCTATTCGGGGTTTAAAAATTGAGTACATTTGTAAAAGCTGTTTTCTTCAATTCAAAATTTGAATTATAATATTGTTTTTCGATACTTAACTTACGCAACTACAAAATCAATTTCAAATCATTAGTTTGAAGCAATAATATTTTAAAAAAATCAACACCTCACAAGATCTAGGACATCCGAAAAAAAACTAATCTTACAAGCATAATCTACCCTACATAGCCTCTGAAGGACCACAAATTACCACTCCTAATAACAACAACCGCAAATCATGACGATTATTTATTGCCAACGTATCACACGGACCAATTTGTGCTCAATTATCACTCCGCAAGCCAATAAAACAACAACATTTGCTCACTCAATTGCACGTACAAATCGTCCGCCAGTGAACGCAACGAAAAGAAATGTTACTTTTCCTCCATTCGCTAGCGTGATCCGTGCAGCTGGCCGGACCAATAAAAATAATAAAGCTAATGCCTTTTCTTTTCGCGAAACTAAAAAACAAGAAAAAAAGGTACCTCACCACTAACCTAAAGCGCAAAATCACCCACACCAAGAGAGCACAAGGAGCCCATTTGCTGAGTGAAAATAAAACCATCCTCGAGCCACACTTTAAAACCAAAAGCTGCTGCAACAAAACACTTCAACAAAGCCCGAGCTAACGCACGTGCACTTAACACCCATTCGGGATTTATATGGAACTCTGGCCGGACAGTTTTACACCTTTTGGTTTATTTTATTTTCTTTCTTTTGCGGGTAGCTTTACCTAACCATCTAACCCTTTGGCACACTGGTGCCACATTGTTTGGCGGTTAAAAAAACACCCCATTCACATACACACACACCACGATATAAAACAAACGGCCACCAAATGAAAGCAATTCGCTCGTAAAAACTGATTAATGGAAACCGACACCGGGAAAAGCTTTAGAAAATTAGATTTGATTAGGCGCATCATCTCCCTTTCGCCCCCTTTTCTAGATTCGGTAACGACTTCAAAGAAAGAGTTAACTGCTGGATGCAACCGCACGCACTAATCTGTGAACTCACCGAAAAACAATTCAAACGACCAACCACCAAAACAACCACAACAAAGATGACGAATAAAAGCGCCCCAACAAATGACAACAGCGTCCATAATGTTTTTCCAACTGTTGCCGCTGAATCAACGGAAACCCCGGCACCACGGGAGGTTAGAAACTAATTAAATTTCGTAATAAAACATACACTCGTGCAGATCCATGTCCGTGCAATGTATGCAGTGTGATGTGTTGTTGGCCACACACCGGGCGGCGTCTTCGTCGTTGAGGTCACTGTTCCGTGCAATCGCACACACTCTCTTTTCGGTCGGCATCGTGCCGTTAGCCGCGAGCAGATAAGTTTGGTGATTTATGCGTCGCTATTCGATCACCTCGATTCGACATGGCGCTCCCTCTCTGCCGGCGTATCAACTGACGCGAAGTAGCCGCAGATGAACTTTCATCTCGTGGAGAAGTGGCGCTTGGAACGGTTGTAACACCTTGTCAATTATCAGGCGTTGAACCATGATTGAAGTGTGCAAATATGCATTGATTTTGGAAAGTATTTTCAGGAGACGATGTAGTAATCTTTTTAAAGTCTTAAAAAATAACATGTTTTATGACTTGGAAGGATTTAAAGCATTGTTCACACGCATCATAGGTATATCTTGTAGATAATAAACAAAACTTAATGGAAAATAAACGCATCCACAGTACAATCCACCCAACTTTAATATAATTTTAAAGACACACTGCACTATCGTTACACCTTCGTTAACGCTCCCTGGAAGCCGTCGCCCAAGAAAGAAGCTCATTATGTAGCGGCCCACAGTCATTCGCAGCTGAAAATTGGCCAACTAATTTAATCCACCAACTTCACGGGCGACTAACAGCAGCTTGTCGCATGCAGCAGCACCCGAACAGCGGATTTCCTGCCCCACCTTCGGGCCCGGTGGTGCCCCACACACTCTTGTGGGCTCCATATTTTCTGCATCACGATAAACTAATCAGAAGCCGTTAGAACTTCCGTTCGAGGTTTCGGAAACTTTTCGGAACCCAATCGGTCGGAAAGGGTACGGCAAAGATAGGCCGCCGGCCAACAAGGAGGTGTAATGAAAACTTTGTCGTAAGCGATGGACAACCCCTATTCACCCCTGACAGGTTGCTGCCAGAAGATTACAGGGATTTGTTTGGTAAGTTTGGCCATACCGCAGAATTTCTGGCTGAGCTTTTGCCGCGACAGGGTTGTTTATTATATTTTTAAAATGTAAAAACTCTTTTGATGGTTAAAGAAAACGTTTTTTTTTTTAAATACAAAACAATTCCATTTCAAACTATCCTCTGTGCAAGATATCGATGCTCTTCCGCTCCTACAAAAGTTTGACACGACTGCTACAGATGCTATGCGCCAAAAAGTAGGCAACCCGCATGGCAAAGCTTTGATGCAAGTTTTCCATAGAAAACATGAAACTAACCCCTCCTATAGGTCTTGAATACCGACAAACTTAACAATATTTTTGGTACCAGTGAAATGGCAAGCGCAGAGAATTTATGTTTTCTGTAATATGAAAAGATCAAAATCATGAGTGTTACTTACGGGTGCTGGGCAGTTTCAGCGTTAGCTTCGGTGAGCCACCGGACAGGCTAAGATCACTCAGCGAGCTTTGCTCACTGTCTTTGCTGTGGGTGCGACCTCTGTAATTGAGAAAAAGAAAAAGGAATGTAAGCAGTCGTTAATCAAGCTATTTAAACTTTGGTATTGAAGGATACAGGAAGCGTTTAATATTATAAATATATGTGAAGGTAAATTATTTTTAGTCTTCAACGTCCGTCAACGTCAACATTGTTTATCGCTGGCAAAGGGTGCTGGGCAATGAAAAACAAAATAACAAAGAAACATGTCAAGGCTTCTATTTTAATACACGGAAAGGGGTGGGGAGGGGTAAGGGTTTACTACACACGATAAGTGACACTTTCGTTTGCTCCCAAGCGCACCTTTGCCGTTTGCGATAAGATAAGAAAGAAGCCGGCCGGTTGACCGCGGTATTTTAACAAATCAATTGACGTGTTGTCGTGGCATACATAAATGTGTTTATAACGAGCAGCAATTTTGATGTTGTTGTATATATTACATTATAAGCACAGCAATACTTATAAACAACGTTTAACAAATATAATGATTTATGCTAGTGTAACGATCAAGCAACGATCTAAAATGTTGTAAGTAATTGAATAAATAATTACAATAGGAATGTTTACTGTTTTGATTTATCGCGATATTGCTTTAAGAAGATAAGAATTAATCATTTCTAGGACAATACAAAGTACACTTTTATGATGTTTGCAACATTGATATCATTTTATATAAACCATTGATTACTACTGCTTCATTGGATTACACATACCCAAGCATTCTTCAGTCAATAAAGCGCATTTAAAAACATTCAAAAACTAATCACGTTTTACTCTACGACTGTTGCTGAGGCTGCTTTACATAAAAGCCCTTACAGCGGGTTTCTCTAAGCAAATCAAACCATTAATCGACCGAACGATGCTCACACAGTCAAGGCCAATTGATGACATCTTCCTGCTGGCTGGAACCACTGGACAATCTCTATACAGATCCGCACGAACAAGCCCAAGTGACTCGGACAACTCGCCCCTCCACCTCGCCCGTCCAGTAAAGTAGTAAAGAAACAGGTTAGCGCTCTATCGCTTTATTTATGACGGGCTAAATGGTCCATGTCAGTACGTGGCCGAGAAGATTAACCTGTCCGTGTGCCGGTGCACCTTCAGAGCGCTACCTTCTCACCGCGGGGAATGTTTAACCTCTCCTCGGGCAGTTCACGGTTGCCACGTTAATAGGACGCGAACAAGTCAATCGCGTCTCGCAGCTTTTTCGAAGCGTAATGAGTGGTAGTTGGCAGGAGAAATTGTTGCAAATTTTCATTGCAACATGCGCTCATTACGCTAAAGCTGAGCAAAAGTGCGAGCATAATTGCTGATCAGGATTACATGCGTTTTATGATAGTTTTGAAACGTGAGAAACAAACACTGTGGAAAGTGTTTGTGGAGATTTAAATTTTGTGTACTAATACACTTTCAGTAGAAGAGTATTTTCAATATTTAATGTTTTATTGAGGCAATTTCCACGATGTGAAATAGTGTCCCCTCGACAAAATAACTAAACTCACGCTTAACCATGATCAATTGCCTCCCATTGTTTTATGGATCCAACTAATGACACTGCGCACACTCATCTATTAATAAGCACCAGGTGTTACACGTGCATGCAAAAGCTGTAGCCGCTTATCTATTGCAGACAATCGTGATAAAAGCAGCATCTAAATCATGTTCGCTCCAGGGGACACACTTCGTCCATCGATGCGGCCCGGGCACAATCCAAACACACCGATGCACAGTGTCAACACATTGCTCAAGCGCCCGGACAACCGCCGACAAGCCATTGGAAGGGGAGCTAACGGCAATGTGCTCACACTTTTATCGTCCTGCGGTTTGCTAGCTCGCACGCTCTGTGCACAAATGCGAAGCAGCATTCGCATCCTTTCAATCGCTCATCAGAGGATGCTTGATTGCATGTTGGTGCTTAGGATAAGCCCGACCATCGTATTACACAATCCGACAGGCTGTAGGATGTTCATGTACACACACACAATGTAGTTAGCAGTAAATCAATGGCATTCTGGTCTCATGCAGTGTTGCTCTAGGCTTACAAGGCTGATACATCTATTGTTCTACCTTTGTGAGCGGATGTTCACAGAATGCGACCCGAACAAATGGAGATCCAGGCGTACCGTGCAGGGCAAGAATAGAACCTCCATGTTGCATAATTCTAATTTTATTACACTTCACCGAAGCCTAACCTGCAACCATTGCGCACCAAAGGGAGCATGGAAAGGTCCCTCCCTGGGACGCTAAGGCATTGTGCACACAGGATGACAAAACAGGCCACGTCGTACTTTCATTCGATTAAATTGCAAACCGTGCCCCGGGCCCCGTGAGGGTGGCAATTTTCCAGTAATTTCTGTAGTTTACACGCTTCAGTAGATCGTGCACTAGGACACATTTGAGCGTACGTTGCCGCGACAATGAATGTACTGGAAACACAGAACAGAATGGAAATTTATGGACCTTCAGCAAAATATTGTTCACAATGAATGTTCATCCAGCAACATCCATCTGTTCAAACAACATCTCATCACCTCAAAGGGCTGCTTAAAATACTCCAACAATTCGTGTAATTGCACTCAACGCACACACACGCATGGTTTGGCTCGCATTCTTAGAGCCAAGGACAAACACACAACCAATTGCTGCAACTGTGTAATCATCTGTTACAATTATGCAATCATGCACCGAGAGCACCACATACCTCTGTAATAATTCTTCCATTGACATAATTGTCTATTTTTCCCTCTCTCTCTCTCTTTCTCAACAAAACTCCCTCAAACGCGCGTGAGATGGGCTTTTTGCGAGTCTTCCGGGCGTACAAAACCCGCTTTCCGCTCGCTCCTCGCTTTCCTGCTGATCCACTCCATCTACCAATTGCACTCAGCCGAGTGGCAAGCGGTGTGTGATGGTCAAGATGTAACATTTAACCGGTGGGAATTCGTAGAAGCTAATTAAGCGTGTAATCCACATCCATCAACATAAGACGCACGCCCGAGCTTGGGTACAGTTCGCTTTGAAGCGCTGACGATGCTCCGACCTCTCTGATTCATTCCCTGTGCGGGTGGATGAGCAAAAAAAACAAGCTGAGCGAGAGAGAGGATGGATAGGGTGAAGAAAGTGCAACCGGCTAGCATTAACATAGCAGTGTACGCGTGTAGGAGTAGACCGTGGTTCGAGATGCGGGGGTTAGTTACGTTTCTTTAACTGACCAACGCATTGGTCGCGTTTGTGTCTCGTTTGAACTATTCGAAATAAAGAGAGAGAGGGAGAGAGAAACAGAGCACTTGGAGTGATATCAAACGATCCGAGAGCTTACATAAAAATGTTGAATCATTAATTGAAACAAATGGAGCGTACGTGTGGTGGAGTAGTTTGGTTGAAGGCGGGCAAGTGTAATAGATAACCTGCCGTTCATTCTTTTGGTGGTGTGATGGGACTAAATCAAAACTATCACCATTTTTGTGGTAATGATACGCAAAACATATCCGTTTCCCTACGAAAAAAACATCTTCCTAGCTGACAACAATTTATACTTACTTATATTCTTCGCTTTATAGATAAAACGAGATATGATGACCAACCCAGGACTATTTACAACAAATTGTTTGATGACTGGTAGAAGAACATTGCTTGGAACTGATCTTCGATGTATAGAAATCGTGAAGCAAGATTCGAAAGAGGAACTGAAATCGGCAGTCCTTGGGGCATAAAAACCAAACACTATGAAACCTAGCTTACAAACTAATGATGTTTCTAAGAAGGATAGGCTCGCAAGCCTCACTTTGCAGCCCGCTGATCTAGACCATCTCTGAGTCTGGTGTATGTCATATAGGCAGATACTAGCAAGACATTGAAGTATGACCAATTGAAGCAGAAATCCAGTCAAAAAAATAAAACCTGTGACGATTATAGTTCAACTATTGAGGGAGATATCACTAGAGATAGAATAATCTAATTTGAGTGTTTTTAAAAATAATAAAAGAGTCTATAGAGTGAATACAGACTCATAATTTTACTCAATATTTTATGATTCTGATCACACTGAGTCCCTTAGATTCCAGACAGTTGACTAAATGAGATGAATCACAAATGAATCATAGCAAATCTTCGGGGAGAGTTGAACTCGTGCTTCTCCTTGCTAGATTCAATTCACACACTCATACTCATAGTGCACACTTCCAATCTGAACTGAGACAACCATTTGGACATTTTCCAAGAATTGTATAGGTCAGGGCTGGAGCAAGGTTGAGAATAATAATAGAAACCTAGATTACTGGAAATTTGTTCTAATTCATCAAACCTTGGGACTATTTGATCAGCTGTCACAGGACATCCTTTATGAGGTCCAATGTTATCAATCTAAGGATATCTAATGTGCTAAAAAGTCTAAGAACACATCAAACGACATTAAGATCATTGGAAAACCTTTTCCAAAATAAGGTTCGTCTGAAGTATTGCAGTCCTATTTTAAGCTGATGTTACCTTTGCTCTATTGTATCTCCTCCAGCACATTCCAACCGTACGTCAATCATATTAAAACCGTTTCGCAACTGTCACTCAGAACCTCAACCTCCCACGCATTCCTGTCACAAGGAGAAAGGTCCCCCAACTGGGAAATTATTCAATGGGTTCCCATTTTTTTATACCTCTCCTCCCAACGGACATCCACACTTCCTATTGAAACTGTCAATTGAAATGCATCAGCACAGTAGTGGCGCACTCACTGTCCCACTGTTCTGCCCCGCTCGCATGTATGACTTCGGATGCAAATCGACGGTGAGGCATTATCAATATTCATTTGATTTAATTGACCGCTTAATAGCTCAAATGTTCAAATGACCGGCACACAGACAGGCACGATCGGAGCTTGCAATATTGCAGACGGCGTATTGCTGCCTGCTGCAATCAAATCGGAACCGCGAGAGTAACGTCCAAAACAGCATTACTTCATTACAAACGTCCAGTGGGCATCGTGGTCATGATGGCATTAATGATTCCTTTGTTTCGTTTGCCCATGTTGTGTGTGTGTGTTTTTGTCCCCCTTCTTCATGACGGTGCACTTTCGTGAAAATAAACAAAACTGTGGCGCTTGTTGGGGCGTTGGTCGAAACGCGTGATTTGAAAGTCTAATCAACAGAAAGCCGCTGTACTATTACTTGTTGCGCGGTGCTGATTGAGCCGATCGATTGAGCAGGAGAGCCGCGATAGCAGCAAAAGTCTAATTTAAATTACATCACGTTACAATAAAACCCTAGATTTACAGTGTATTGAAATTCGAGCTATGAACACTCTTAAATTTCGTATGACAGTAACATTACGTTTCATTCACTTATCAAAGTCTCACCCACCAAACTTCCCAAACCAGCCGCGACAGCCTTCAAGTAGTCTTGTGGGAAACCTAACAACGTCTTGCGACGCACAAAGTCAATCGAAATGAAATACACTCAACCACCAGGCAGTGTCTTGACGTTCTCTCTCACACGGCCATGGCTAACACATGGCAACAGTATCGGACTGGATTGAATGTGCCCTAACGCGATGGCAAACAAAACTGTGCAAACACAAACCCAAAAATATTCTTCCACTGCGTATTGCGACACGGCAAAAACGTGCTGGCCATGCATGGCGTATGTGTGTCTGTGAAGACTCTTTCCTGATGATGGTTCAATTTCACATGATTCTAATGAGGCAGTGTCAGGCGGTTTGAAACTGTCTCAAAACTTCATGCTAGCATCAGACAACAATAACAAAACACACACATTCCCCTTTAGAGCACGAAGTGAAAGCTAGAAGAGCGCTTAAAAGCTAACGTCTGATTAAAGTTTGCCCAGCCATTATCTAAATTGTTTGAACTTTGGCTTTGGGAGTAGAAAAAAGAACACACACACACAAACAGTGCAAACAAAATCCATTTTGCACGAGCAATTTAAATCGACAGTGGGCGGCCTGGACATAAGACCCTTTCGCTCCAGGTAGGTTAAAATCTATTTTGCTTAAGATAGTGGAATTAGAGATCTTACAGGAAAGCAAAGCAGTGTGCTGTGTGTTTCTGAAAAGGATAAGGGACCTTTTGGATGAGTCTGGATTAAGCAAAATGGTGTTAATAGAATATTTTAACAGTAACGCTTTGACTGGAAACAATATCCCAAAATAAAATATTCCAACAAAGTTTGATCTTTATGGTAGAAACACAATTTTGTACAGCATGCAGAGAATCTCTAACAATCTATTAATCCAAACAATGAAATGATACTGGAATTGCCACAAGCCAGAGTTAAATATCAGTCTCCGAAACATGAAACACCACAAAGTGCCATGTATCGTGAGCTGGTGATGGTGAAGCTGTTGATGTATGTAAATTGTGCACCACCGTCTTGTGACTCCACACCCTCCAACACGGTGACGCAATTCACCGTCCCCTGCTACAAGACATATCACATACACACGCACAAGAGGCAGCAGATATCAAGAGATGATCGTAAAGCCTGAGAATTGATGCTAAATGCGTGATACGCGCCGCTGCGCTAAGTGACGGATGGTAAAACCCCCAACCTCCGGGCCGCAAAAGATGGGTTTTGGAGCGACGGGTAAGCGAGACGACGGACTCATGATTGATCCAAAGCATTCATCTCCATTCCGGTCGAAGCATGCGGTCGAAGCCCAAGACAAACAGGTTTATCGTTGTTGAATTAGGTTCTTATCAAGTCTGCGAAGGTGTCACCCACTTTCGGGGGTGTCTTCCCCCCACAAACACACACACACACACATTGTAGACACCGAAGATGTCTTTCCCAATGCGTGTTGGTATGGTGGCTACAAGACAATGTAAAACAATAGCAAAGTGTTGGTTGCAAAATCCAATAGACACCGAAACCGCTAACGAGCTTCTCCGGTAGAAGTGTAACGTGTGAGATTTCAAACCCGAGCTCCAAGAAACGGAACACGTGGTACCACGTAGACAACGACGAAGAAACCTTCAATACCTATGTTGAACATAAAATAGCTCTCCCTCTCTGTCTCTCTCTCTCTCCCACTGACGCCGCTCAGAAGCGACACAACAAAAACTTGATCTCGAAATAATGTTTCAAATAATGGTTCGATTGTTTGTCGGCCGCTGCTGATGACTGATTGCGTACGACTTCCTTTCCAAGCTGCTGCTGCTGCAGCCAGAAAAGCATCCAATCCGTGGATGCTTGAGTTGCTGTTGGGGAAGAGGGACAAAGCGTATTGATTCAGCTCACAAAATCGATCGAAACGCGCAGCCAAATGTCTGTCCCGTGTCGCTTGCCGTGTACCGAGCAGCAACATCAAACGCTCACAGCAGCATAACAACCGCACCCGACCGCGTTTGTCATTGGTGGGGCACAGTCATTGCATGCGCCTATGCCGGGGACGGTAGACCGTTCAAGGCAGGAAGGCATGCAGGTGTACGAGCAGGCATGGTACAACGGCTACAGCCAAACAACGGTGCGCTTGGGACAGGCACAAGTTGGCAAAGATAATGTTGATGACGACGACGCCATCAACACACAGCCCCTAGATGCCGCCTGTGTCGAGGTCTCAGCTCTCGATGGGTCTCCGAGCGTTCACACAAACGTGCAAAGTCAGGGATGGGCAAAGGATGCTTAAGGTGTTTTAAAATTATTGCTTTTTATTTAAACAACCAAATATTAGGTCTTGGTTTCAATGATATTCTTCGTTCTTCTCGTTGGCTAAATATTTCTACAATTCAAATTCCGTAAATAATTCAAATAATTGTATTATTGGGCTGGTGAGCAAGTTTCAAGCGTATTTCAACGATTAAAGATATTCGTTTGAATTTTAACACTACAAAATACATGTTTATCTGGTTTATATTATGCCATTTATCGTTGAAACTGCTTATCATTTATTTATTGTGCCACACTCGAGTTTCAATTCTCAATCTACATCATAAGGAGAATAGGAAATGGACGAAAGAAATGCAATGATTAATATGTAACCCTTGCTAGTCGAGGATTAGGCAACTCAGACCGTTCAACTAAAAAGAACACTTCTCCAGCGTCAAACAATGCCTTGGGTTAATGTGCAGTAAATGACGACCTACTGCTGCTCTTGAAAAGTATGTATTAAAATATAATATTTCCGCATTTTTATGTTTATTTCCTAGCTTTTAATTTTTTACTACTTCTAAGAAAAATTCTTTAAATTATCACAGATGTCAAAAAAACATCATTGAATAGCCCTGAAATGTACAAGAATTGAATAGCCGCTTGCACAAGATTGTGATTGACATGTTTGACATTACGCAAAAGTTCAAAAAAAAAAAAATCACACAATTATCGATTCGTCTTTTTGCACTGATATTGTAAGACTAAAATTCTATCCAAATACCAAACACCAAAATACCCATGCACATTATCAACAATTATATCTAATCATTTGAGCCCTGCCACTGCCAGTTGTGCAGCAATATTGCACTTATTTATCACCAAAACATTTAAATACTAGCATTTAACTTTTTATGTTTTATTGGAACTTTTAGTGACTCAAGCAGCTTGGCTTTTAAACGGGAAAATATTTAATTTACTTTAATTATTTTTTATGGCAAATCAAAAAGGTTTTCATTACTTCACTTGCGATTCTTATAGCCTCGATTATGTTCTAGTATTATTCCAATTCGAAACTGCAGCAGTAAAAGATCTGATTGATCCTCATTGAACTCTTATTGAATTCCTTTAGTTGAATTTTGTGCGTGGAATCGCTTTATGGAATGTTTAACAATAAATAAAACTTGGCTGATACATTCGTAACATTTGAGCGGCTTAACAATATGCCCAACATGGGTTCAAGACCAGTTTGGACCGAACAGGATATACTATCAAGCTCTAATAGGTAAACCAATCGGAACCATACAGCACAGACGCCGCATAGGCAAGCCAAAACGACCAACTTTGTTTGCAATATTAGAAAAATATGATAGACTTCTAATACACAAAACCGGGCCCAAAAGAAGAAACCAATCAAGATGCGATCAAATTATGACTCAATGGGAATTACAATCAACATAATTATCTTTATCGATCGAGCATTTGCCCACCCCTGCACGTAAAGCACATGGTGACCTTTGGCGCTCCAAGCGCTGGGTGGCGGAACATACCCCATCCCGCATGCCAAAGGTGCAATCTTACGTTTACATAACCCACCCCACCCCACACAACCGTTCTTCTTCAGCCGACAAAACACATCGATCGATTGCCGAAAATCGAGCGACAAACACAGCACATTAGCCATTCAAAGCGGACCCGCCACCAGGCACACACGTGAGAAAACTTTGCAACGGCCCCGGCGCTAAATGTGCCACTACTACTGACACCCCTCCCCCCTCCCTGCCATTATATTTCACTTACCTTTTCACCGAGCCGGAGATCGTGCGCTTGCCGTGTGCGGAACTGCGGCTCGCCACGCTGGTACACTCGGACGGCGGGCTTCTGAGCGAGCCGGCGGCGGTGGCGGCGGGCGAGTCCCGCCGCCCCACCACCGTCGACGATGCACCTTTCGCTGCACCTGCACTGACCACTGCACTACCCCCACCACCGCAGCTAATGCGCGACTTGACGTCACTGAAATTGCGCCGCATCACCGACTTATTCTCCGCGATCTTGCTCATCACCGCGTCCCACTTGTTCGGGGTGTTGGATTTTTTCACAAAGCTTAGATTGGATCCGGCACTACCACCGGCACTCGCACCCGCACCACCACGTGCACTCACACCACCTGTACGCGCACCACCAACACTCACCGCCGGGACACTGGGACGCTTATTTTCCTGATCACAATCGACACTCTCACTACCGTTGCACTCCGCCGAAATGGCGCGCGAAGCTTCCTGCGAATCCTGCTTACACTGGCGCACCTTGCTTAACCGATCCGTGCGCGAGGAGGCCCCACCGGAGGACGTGGTTGCGGACATTTCCACCACCGCTGGCGCATGCTGCTGCTGCTGATGCTTCGTCCGCAGCCCGCGGTTCGCTTCGTTCTTCTGCTGCTTGCGACTGCCGTTAGCACCGCTGTGGTTGCCGCACGCCGCGACCGATCGCTTGCCACTGACGTCGTGGAAGCTGCTGTCGGAACAGCGCGCAGCGACGACGCTTCCAGCAGCACCAACACCACTACCAGGCGAACCAGCTGTCGGACTCGCGCCGACAACGACGACGCCGCTGCCACCGCCGGCACCAATATCAACGCGCCCGTCCGGCTGTTGGTGGTAGTGGTGCGGCGTTTGCTGCTGCGGTTCGTTCGCCTTCGGCGAAGCGAAGTCCGCCGCGCTTCCACCTCCGACTCCCCCGGGACATTCGTCGGGCGGCAATGGGCGCGTCTCACCTTCACCGCACGCTGCGTCATCCCTCGGCGCTCCCGCGGCCCGCACAAAGCTCTGGCTGTTGCTGCTGCTCATCGTGTCCGTCGACAGGGACTCGGGGCTCATGTCATCGCTGGCCGTCAGCTGGTCGCCGCCGCCGCCGCCGTAACCTCGCCCCGCAACGGCCGCCTGCTGCTGATCGTCCGCCCGACGCTGCACCAGGTCATCGTCGGCCCGGTTTTCCACGTCGGTGAAAATCCCGCTCGACTCCATGCACGAGTCCTCGTTCTGGGCGGCGTCGTCCCGCTGCTGCTGGTGCTGCAGCTCGGCATCCTCCTGCTCGTCGATCGCATTGAAGATGGCATTGGCACCTGGCGCACCCGCCCCACCGTACAGCTGGCCGTCGATGATCTGTGCCCGCCGTGCGTCCCCCCGGTTGTACACGTCGTCCGCATCGCTCTCGGTGAAGAAGTCCGAATCCGTCATCGGGTCCTGGCGGCGTGGTACCGCCGCAACGGCCGCCGCCATCATCGGTTGCCAGGCGCCTCCACCGCCTCCCGCAGCCGATTTAACACGTGGCCCATTCGAAGGGGAATGGTCGGCACCGCGACTGGCTGGGCGCGACATCTCCCCATCGCCCTGGTACCCCGTATCCAGGCTGGTAATGCTCGTGATGCTCGTAATGAAGCTGTTCGACACCTTCGACGAGGTGGCCGACTTTGTCATCTGATCCGTTTTGGGGTCGGAGTCGGCCTGGGACAGCTCACTGACACCGGCGCCTGTACTGGAGGGTCCACCGGCTGCTCCAAGCACACCTCCACCACCACCACCACCCCCACTGTACGGTTGTGGACCGCCTGTTATGAGCAGCAACTCAGCCGGCAGCATAATGTCCGACATGTCCGTCTTGACGCCCACCGGGTCGAGCGGCAATTCCTCCGGCGACGGTGTCTGATCGATCCGGCAGTGATGCTGCAACGCACCGTGCTTGTGATGCAGATGATGATGATGATGGCCCGCTCCGCCACCACCACCCCCCGCACCCACATTCAGCTGCAGCTCCAACCCGGCCGCACTGGCCGCATTGTTCGTGTTGTTCGTGTTGGTGGTGGTCGAGTCGAGAAACTCTTTCATCTGATCGGGCGTCAGGATCCCCAAGCTCTCGTCCATCTCGAACGAGCCCTGCTTGGTGAGGGAGCTCGTCGGTGACTTCAGCTGCGGCGCGGGTTTGGTGAGCGAAAGCGACGAATCGCACAGCTCGATCGAGCAGTCCAGCGTACACTCGGTGAGGTCGAGCCCGAACGAGTACCGCTGCTTCGGGGCTGGCACTGTGCTGGCCCGACCCTCCAGATGACGCCGCACCACGACTTCCTGCTGCTGGTAGCTCGGTGGCAGCAGCTCCTGATCGCTCGGTTCGGGCTCCTCCAGGCTCAGGTCGAATATTTCCTTCCCAGCGCTCACGTCCGCCTCTAGACTCGCCTCCCGCTGCCGATCAATCGTTCGCCTGCCCTGGTCCGGGTGACTACGCTGCTCCTCATCCTCACCATCACTGAACCGCTCCAGCTCGGACGGCACAAGCGTCCGGTCCTGCGCACTAATGTCCATCAGCATCGTGCCGCTGAGCTGTCCAGCCGCCAGCTGCTTCATCTGACCGCTTCCCGCTGGAATCGCCATCGAGTCCGAATGGAACGTTGAGCTAAACACCGGACCCTGCCGGCCGCCCGTCGCCGCCGCGTCGTCCTCACCGAACTGCATCAGGTTGAGCGATTCCTCCAAATTAAACGTCAGCCGATTGGACTTCCCCTTCCCACCCAGCAGCCCCCGCTGCTCCTCGACCGAGTGCGTGCGGTTGAGCACGCTATCGCCCGGCGCCGGACACGGCTCCCGGCCCGCTCCCTCCCCGTACAGCAGCTCCTGCGTGATGTTCGGTATGCTTTGCGTAAAGTTCAGCAGCCGCTCGTTCACCATCGTCGAGTTCAGTATGGGGGGTCGGTGCCGCCCCGGCTGCCCATGCCCACCCTGCTCCTCCTGCTCCTCCTGCAGCAGCAGCTCGCCGGCCGACGGTCGGCGCCGAAACGGCATGGTGCGCGTAACGTCCAGCGCGGGCGAATCGATGCTTTCGGTGCTTTCGCGGCGGAATGTTTTCGTCAGCCCGAGCACCGCGCCGCACGTGGAGAGCGAGGTATGGCTGCGGGTGTGCGTCAGGCTCATGACGGGTGGGCGCGGCCCGTCGCTGGCCAGGGACTCGCGGGACGACTTTACGAACGTGCCGCTGCGCCGCACCTCGTACGTAACGTTCCCATCGCGCTGCAGCGTTACGGTGTGCTCGTTCCGGTGGCTCGGCGCGCTCGGCGGGATTACGAACGTGGCCGGTTCCACCTCCCCGCACGGCACCGCAGGCGGGTCCAGCAGGTTGTCCGTACTGTTCGCACCGACCAGCTCGAGCGATTCGTCTACCAGCATCTGCACGGTTCCGTCCGGGCCACACACGTCCTGCTCATTGTCCCCGTCATCTTCATCGTCGTCGTCGCTGGGGATTGCAAACTCCCGGCGGCAAAGTTTAATGTCCTCGAGCCGTTCGGTCGTGCCGGCCGTGACCAGCTCGAGCTTCTTGAGA
Source organism: Anopheles gambiae (assembly GCF_943734735.2). Lineage (NCBI taxonomy): Eukaryota > Metazoa > Arthropoda > Insecta > Diptera > Culicidae > Anopheles > Anopheles gambiae. Next base: position 12,404,622 of record NC_064602.1, on the reverse strand, counting down.
AAGGGCAACCCGCCGGCCTGCGGCTTGCCGGCCGGTGTGGCGAGTCGGAGCAGTGCCGGCGTAGAAGCGGCCAGCAGTGGGAACGGGCTCGGCTCACCGCTCGACAGCTTGTCGCCGGAGTAGGACCGGGCGATCGAGATCGCGCCGGAGCGGGACGGTGGCCGCAGCAAGCTGATCGGTGTGGCCGGCGGTGCCGCCTGGTGTGGTGGCCGCTTGGTAGGGAGCCGCACCGCACTGCTCGGTAGGCGAAAGCTGCCCGGGACCGGTATCCGGCTGCCCACACCGTCCAGCCGGGGGATGCGCGATTGGGTCGTGTCCTGTGGGCGAGCAAAGAAAACACACAATTAGCGTCATAAGCAGAGAGGGAAGTACGAAGCACATTGCAATGGGGATTAGAGAGCGTCAAACCGAAGGTGAGTGTTAGTCACCTCGCAGGAAACCTCACAACTCCGTCCGGCTTCCGTCGTCGGCCGTTTGAAGTCACGTTGGTTTGGAAGGTGATGCGGCGGCAGGTCTGTTGGAGGTGCACATGCTGCCCGCGCATCGATTTGTACACTTTGTAATGCTCGTGTTGGTTGTGAGGGGCATTGTGTTTAAAGTTTACGACAGCTGATAGGGAACGCAGGCAAAGACTATTAAAATCAACGTGTGCTTATTATTTCCCTCTAACCGAATACTTTGTCGTTGCAGGAGTTCAAAATAACATAAAAACTAAATATGTCTCTCACAAAACTATCTATAACCTTGATGATGCGCGATTTTATCCTATAAAATTACAGATTCAATATTTGGTAATTATAATCATTTATGCATCGATAATTTTAGTTAGACATATATTACAACTTTTTGAATTTGTATTGTTGTAAGTTTAATTTATTGTTTATCGCTAAAATTTTACTTCGCTTGCATTAACAGCGGAGCACCGTTTATCTGGGCTCATCAGGACTCGATCTCGCCCGGATACACGATTAACACGGATAATGAGTCAAAGTATATATTTTATCACAAATTCCAGATTTTTTTTAAATGTATATTTTGTTTTGGTAAAACCTGGTGCGTTTTTTTATCTTCATGTTTTCCTATGTGAATATTTGAAATATTGCCATGAATTATAGCGTTTTGTGTTATACAGGGTTATCCAGGAGTTCTCATAATTGTGGGACACTTTACAGGGTTTCTCACGATTTATTGGTTGGTTCCCATAATTTTTTGGTGGGTTCTCATATGTTTTTGGTGCGTTCCCACGATTTTTTGGCCGTTTCTAAGAATTTTTTGGTCCAATTGTATTGATATCCAATCGGAAAATACCAATAAATTATGGGAACGAACCAAAAATCTGTGGAAAACGATCAAAAAATCGTGGGAACGTACCAAAACATCATGGGAACTGACCAATAAATCGTGTAAAACCCTGTATTGACTGCTTCTTACGTGAAATGAACTTAATGTAATTGGAATTGGAATCTATAGCACCCTTGTTGGACATATCTGATAGCAAATTCCAAGTAGCCTGTCTAAAAAGGGTGGTATAGTGTCCAATTCCCATCTTAGGAAGTTCACTTTCCATAAGAAAGAGTCAAGGAAATGTCCCACAACTATGAGAACCCCTGGAAAATCCTCGTAAAGGCCAGGGGACATTGTCCGTACTCGCTAGTGTAATTTCGATTTTCACTAGCGCAACTGGCGGCGGCTGACCAAAGCACATGACCAAAGCAGCAATGACCAAAGCAGCAGGAATGCAGAATAATAAGTAAAAAAGATACATGAGTCAAACAATACAGTTTATAATTGGAATGAAGTATGTCAATGAAAACATACCATTAAGAAAATAATTTAAAAATATAAATCACACAGCAGCTGGTGAATAGAATAAATGTTAAGAATAATGCTTTTTTGTTCAATGTAGAAGTTGAAGAAATGAGTGTAAAATATTGGATATTTCCCAAATTTCTAAGTAAAACCTAATTACTTCACAGGTTTTTAAATAAAGTTAGAACTTGTATCCATTAATTTGTCGACTGTAAATGCTTTCATAGTCCATCGAATTAATAACGGAACTTGGACAATATATCTCAGCATTTCACCAATCTCTCCATCGAACCAAGTGCTCCATCACCAATGGCTGCTCCTAATCCCAGGCTTTAAAAAAAAGGTCTTTAACTACAAATCATGTCGCTCATAAACTAATTTATGAATTCATTACCATCTCACCGCAAAGTTCTATCTCGGCTCACCATCACACTAGTAAAGTTTTGGTTGAAATGGTGAAAACGTTAAACTTATTACTCGTAACATAGCATACCAAGTTTTTATTTAACAAAAACTTTCAATGCAAACAATTGTACAAATGTTTAAGCTACCAGAAACCGTGAATTATCATTTCCACCATAAACGGCCACGCCAAAGTCAGCAGTGCTGCTGAACCATGTCAACACATTTGCGGCACGTTTGGTGATGGCTGAAGCACTACTGCCGCTCCTGCCTGAACGTACGAAAGAAGCCAACACCACCACTTAATGTATGCGAAATGAAACCAACCGTTGTGCTTACAGTGATACAGTGAAATGAGCGAAAGATACACAATTTATCGGTAAAGGGTAAACCGCACCCCGGGGGGTTATATGCTACATACACCCGGGCGCTGTATATCATCCGTCTTCAGCCCTCCCATCCCAAAGCTAACAACACAACATGCACAACCATCTTTTCTCTGCAGTTTTGAGTTTGCTTCCTATGGATGGATGTGGTTGGGAGAATTATTCATGCTAATTAATGCCATAGATCCTGGATTATGTGATACGAGATACGCACGAGAGACGTCATAGGTACAAGCCGGCTAGACGATATGCTAACAATGACGTTTTCTCCTGTAGTTTTAGTGTACTACAATGTTTTGAGTAGTAGAAAGTATTGAAAACAGGTAAAGTTTAGCATGTGTTAAAGCAAAAGTAATACAACACAATGAATAAAATCAATATTTGGAATTCTCATCGAATTAATATAACAAAATATACAATAGATGCCGTTAATGTTTGCCTTCTAGTCACCATTTATTGACCGCAATTCTCAGTCTTTGCCTCGGTGCTATCAAGTTTTGGCTGTAAAGGCCGGGGGACATTGCCCGTACTCGCTAGTGTAATTTTGATTTTCACTAGCACATCTGGCGGCGGCTGGTGGAAGCTTTTTTTTATCGTCGGGGGAATGGTCGTGTCGGATCTCAAAGTTAATTTTTGAGATTTTTCACCGTTTTTTAATGCGAAAACGGCTGAAATATTTGCACAACATATTTATCTATCAACTACAAAGCTTTTCCAGTCCAGTGAAAGTAAAATACATGGAAAAATAACGTACTTTCTGGAGCGGCTCTAAATTGTTTAGCAAAATGCTTCGGTCAGCCGCCGCCAGATGCGCTAGTGAAAACCAAAATTACACAAGCGTGTACGGACAGTGACCCCGGGCCTTAAGGAATTAATCCATACCATGTACATTATGTTAATTACCATATTTTGACAACTAATGTAACTCCATGCCTCAAAGAGCGACCAGATCAATAATTCAATCAACATTAATACAAATATTACCATTGATATCCTAATTTAGACGTTTTTATGCTAGCCAACACTTTCATGTGTAAGGAATTTCATAAAAATACTAATGCATAATATTTGTAACAAAAAAAAAAACAATCAAATTACAAAATTATACAGTTGTGAACATTTATCACCAATCTCTGCTCACATACTTAGTTAATTAATCATGATTTTTTCTAAAGGCAAATTGATATCTGAAAGTCTAAAATAGGTTCTTTAGAGACAAAAATTTATGCACAGTGTCAAAAATCGGTGCTTATAGGGCCAAAATTTGACGGCAACAACTGTAAAACTATTCAACTATCAACCAAAGCAAATCGAGTGGAACAGTTATTTGCGCATATTGCAACTTTCAGACCCGTTAATTGCAGCTCGACAAACAAGCGTAAATGAATTTACATATTTTGACAAATTACTTGCTTCATTTACCACTGGCAGAGAAATCGTGCGGAAACAATTGAACGATGCATTTTCACAACAACACGTGCTTCGGTGCACTAGAAATAATCAAAAAAGCATTTCACATACAACCATCAAAATATCGTCATTGTTTACCATTGTGCTCTCTGTCTCCTCCACCCTCCCACCATAATTTGACAATACACAAACACGCTCGCATATTTTGCCCAAAATGTGCCCAAACGGCCACCATCAATTCGGAAAAACATTTGCGAGCCATTTATGCATTCGTCCGTACCTGGTCGTGCATCCAGTTGCATCCCGTTGCACCAAATGCGTGCTTAATCAATCGATTAATGCTTTCGGGTGGCAAAAACGAGCCAACGAGAGCAAAAGCACTTATTTATTTGTTGTTTTGCTGCAGTTTGGTATGGGAAGCACAAACAGAATGTTGCCATGCCATTTTACAGAGCTCGATAAAGATTTATGTACTTTTTTTGTTGTAGTGTGTATGCTCGTCTCTTTTTTGCGTTCCAATTTGCTGTATGCTAGTTTTGATTTTTTTTTTGTTGCGAGTGAAATGTATGCACTCATCCAAACGGAAGCCGAAAGAGCAATGAGAATTGGAGCAATATTTTAACGCTGCCCCCCCCCCCCCCCCCCCCCCCCAAGAGGCACACACGCTTATGTAATATTTTCCGCACACGAACGAACGCGCTCCGGCAGTGTAGTGGAAAATCGCAACCGAACGCCTCCACACAGCATTTCGGCAACCGTTTGATCCTCGAACGCGCACAGCACGGCACAGTGGCATAAGAGGACGCACCCATCATGTCAGACACGCAGGAGGGATTTGACTGTGCGGTAACGGATGGCTTTGTTTAATTTATTTGTTACGCCGGCAATACACACGTTTGGAGAGCATCGGGGTTTTTTAAAGCATAAAAGCTCCGAAATTGAAAAGAATTATTTTTTTTTCTCTTCTTACTAATGGGCACACCGTTCGGGGCAAATTGTTTGAAGCCGTGATGCACTAATTGATCGGTGATGGGCGGCGATGTGAAAAGGGGTACGTGATAGGTGGGGAAGGGAAAACAATTGAACGATAATTAGAGGCCGGCAAACACTTGGTCAGTGGTGTGAATGATTGTTATATTACATCATCGTAATTACGCTCCAAAGGGGAATCGCTCACCAGGGACAGTCGAGTTTAATAGGTGTAAGATATCACACTGTTAAAGTTTGCATGAATTGTTAAACGATGTGTATGAAATATATCAATATAAGCATGGATGACACTTTTGATGGAAGATTTATATTAAAATTAATAAAAATATTGTATTGTAGAGTATTAATAATCTCGAAATTCTTTAAAAATACAAGCAAAGATACATACTCATCAAAGTAAAAATGGTTCAATTCAACATGGAAATTACTTGAAAAGAAGAGGATCATTTATTAAGATTGGATTTCATTTTGAATGGGAGTATCAAACAAAGAAATATACAAAAATGTTTAGCTCAATAATTACAATTCATATAGAATAAAAGAAACTTGTCAAAAAGCGAAGATATGATTTGATTAAAGAAGAACAAAGTCTTAATCTTTGAGAGCATTCAAAATCCCTTCTGAGTGAAATTTTCCCAAGTTTATTTAACAAAATACTCTGTTAACCGAATGTAACCCTACAAAAACGTCAAAAGAAGGTTCACATTTGTAACAAAATCAAATAAGAAGAGAAAGAAAGTTAGAGAAGTAATAATTCTAGTCAAAACATACACTAAATCATACAACTTCAAGCACTTCTTATCACAACCTAAGTTTCTGTTATCCAAAAAATAATGCTTTGAATAGTTGGGAAGACCCAAAAAGGCACTATATATCAACAGGGCACGTTGTCTCCAATTGCCAAAACTATAGTTTAAAAATGAGGTTATTATAAAACATAAAATATTAAATACAAAAATAAGATGTACAATAATTTATGAAAAACATCTTGTTATGAGCAACATATCTTTTTTTTTTTTTGCAAGAAATTGCTTACCAAAATGAATGAAAATCATTAAAAAAATATTTTTAAAACAACAAGAAACTGCAACACCACTACAAACAATAAGTTCTGCAAGTACTAGAACAAAAAGGCAACACTCCCAAGTGCAACGGAAATTAAACAATGCTTTTAGCGCTGCGCCGGGATGCATTTATCATTCACACCGTCGCAACAATCAACGCTCGCAAAGCATCCCACCTCACGCGAATCCTTTTGGCTCCATTTACCCTAGACCGTGAGCACCGAGCAGCCCTCCATAAGAGCCAGGAAACATGAAAACTGCAACGAAAGTAATGCAAAAGCGCAACCACTGCCATTGCGTAACAAACGTGCACACACAACCGGCAGCCGTCAGATGGATCAACGAGAGGGAGTCTAAACTCCAACTCCGCAGCAAAGAAATGCCCGAGAACTGCCACACAGCCGGAAAAGGTTCTTATTGTTCCCGTGTCCTGGCTGGTGAAATGTACAGCAACCGGGCGCAGCAGCGACAAGGTCACGCAAAGAACGTGGGATCTTTTCAAATTTCCTTGAAATATTATACCTTCATATCCTAGACGCCACAACGCAGCGCCACTTCCACTTCCTGTTTGCTGCGGCTTTCACAACTTTATGGTGTAGTTTAACCGAGAGCCGTTCACTATCGTTATTGTGCACAGTGGCACATCACGAAACACGAGTAGCATTCTGTCTTCTCTCGCCCCAAACAAACCTAGCCGGTGGAAAATGAAGCAGGGCTATGTGGTTTGAAAATCCTGGAGAATCCTTATTTGAGCCGCTTACTCGTCAAAAGGACAGCAGGTGGGCATCTGGGACGGAAGTGGGCACGAATCAGAGCACTTTACCGAAACTATAAGCTCCGATGTGCCGATCTGAAACCTTCCAACGAAAGATGACTCCAACAGGAAGTGGTTCTTGTTCTGAATGACAGCCGGCAGCAAGGTTTAAAAATGGCTGCCACATTTTCCCAATGCAAGCTCTGATCTTCGAAGCATAATCCACGGCCAGTGCCTCGGATGTGCGCTCGGACACTGCACTTCCAATATCTCGATTTACTCGAAACCATCGCGCCCCTAGCCTCACACAATTTATTGCAATTAATAACGCTTACACAGACTTATCGGATAATTGTCATCGGAGGAAAGTGCCTGTCTGGCTGCCTGTCACATGGGACAGAATTTATGTGAAGCACCACCATCGGGCAGATGATTGTTATCGACCGTTGCAGCCACAAACGAATTCCAAATCCAAATGCTACCGTCATCGGGCGAAGTGCTCGGTAATTGATTTTATCCCCAGCCCATCTCGCAACTATTGAAGGAAATTTTTGTGCAACCGTACGATGACTGCACCACCTGCAGGAGGAAGGGTAGATTGTATATCTCTGTTAGCAGAGTGTTCCGCTGGGGATCGATCAACCGGGCGCGATTATGAAGAGAGCGGCTTGAGAATCAGAACCATAAAGGGCCCTTTCGTTTTGATTGGAGAGTTTTTTGTTCTTCTCTTTCGTCTGAAATATTCTCTTAATTATTCTCCAAGGAGCGCTTCATGCTAAATGAACAAATATTGAGCTTTTGCGTTTGGTGGTTTCTTACCTAGAGTAAGCTAGCACAAAGGGCCAGACAAAGCGTTGGCAGTGTTTGGTTAAAAATTTGAATAAATTTGAAGACAAAGGCTGGTATTATTGAATCCGTTCGTCGCGGGAACGTACGGCGCTCACATGAAATTCTAGAGATGGCAACACATTTATTGAGCCCTGTCCTACAACGTCGCGGTGAATAACTGTAGCAACCATCTAGTACGTTAGGAAAATGAGTGTCGGGACGTACGCCGCCGCTACGAACGGATTCAATAATACCAGCCAAAGTTTAGGTTCAAAGAAGCTGTTCTTGGAAAATAAATTCAATAAGTTACACAGCCATAGTTGAATGGAAATTCTTACATCGTGCAACGGTGCCCTTTCAAGGTGATTGTGGTTGTGCGTTACGAGTTTATTGAAGTGTATTATTGAATTTATTGTTCATTATTCAAAAACAGTAACACATTTGCGTATCTTTGTAGTATAGGGTTATAATCATCTTCATTCTTCTCACAAAATGTCAACCATTTACTAAACTCTATTATTTGAGACGCATAATTTCAAAATTTTGGAATCTAATGAAACACATATTTTGAAGTCTTGCAGGATTTTTTGCTTCTGTAAGATAAAAAAGGCATTTTTAAGGTATCTTTTCATAGAAAGTGTCGAATTAAGTGTCCAATTTTGTTTTGTTTCATCTCCGAAACTGAATCAAATTATCAACTATTTGAGACTGTGACCTTTTCTGCATGCCAAAACTCATAAACATCAAACTTTGGATCGGATTCCATGAAATTGAAAAAAAGACTCACAGAATAGGACTTTATGAGTTTGTAGCATAATTAAAATAGCTGTTGAGTAGTTATTGAACGCTACATAGAGTGGCTTACATAATTGCTAAGCTAAGGTAAGGTTGGATTAAATTACCCCTAAAAGATAAGGATCAAGCTTCTCAGAATTGTGTAACAAAATTGATTCTAGCAGTTTTGTTATTACTAGTTAAAATGGCCCGGGTACAGTGCACACAAAGTCGGTTAACTGCGGAAACATCGTCAGCGTCTTCTGCTTGACAGCTCGCAGCTTCCGATTCTGCTCGGAGTTTTCAACGGAGTACCGGTCCATATTTTGCCGGTGAAAGTCTTCACAAACGTGTTTCACGTTTGCGTCCTACAATAAAAGAGGATTATGGGGCACTTCCTCAGACAATATAAGGGCAAATAGGTGACGCAGATATTTGAGCATTTTAAATCAGACTGCAACCTGTAGGGTCCTGGATATTTTGGTGTCGTACTGCAGCAATCCGAACATCAACAGTACACCATGCAGCCAATTAGTCTGGCGGTGGCGCACGATCTACTGGTTACCCGTACCAATATACCAGGGAAGCTGCTGCAATTAATTTTAAACTTACCTGTACTTACTATATCTTTCTGCTATTTAGATCACTTCATACATATTACACAACTTCACATACAAATGGACGATATTCTTTGACGAAAACATCCTTGCCGTATTTCGTCCAACGCCTACATCGATGAATCGCTTTTTCGGTGCAAAGTGTGCAAGAAAACCAACACGGTACAAAAATCATCCAAGCTATCCGCAACCTAACATCAACTCACTAACCAACATCGTCTCACTATAGGAGTGAAAAAGTAACGCTCTATAGTGAGAGATTGAAAATAAGAACCTTTTTGTAAAATTTGTTATAGGATGAGCCGGCCACTGCACTCATTGGTAATGAAAACTTAATTATGCAAAACGTTCGTCTATATAGCCGTATACATCAAGCAAAAGTTTAGTTTATTTCTTATTTTTTCAGATCGATAATGCGACCAAGTAGTTAGTTTCCCAGGAAACATCATGCGCCTGCTTAGCAAAGCTTTAAATTGATTTTTTTCCAATCCCCACTTGATATCTGCCGCAATCTAGCAAAAGTGTAAATTACACCTGTTTCCAGTTACGTTCGAATCGCAAACCACCTGCTTCGAATCGCATGCTACTAAGATCGAATGCGAGCATCTATGGTTGAATCGCGCGCCAATACAGTTGAATCGCGTTGCACTACGGTAGAATCATAAGCCACTACGATCTAATCGTGTGCCGCTACCATTGGATTTCAGATTGCGCTACTACTTGAGGTGAAAGACACAGCGAAATGAACTATTTGACAGATGAAACATCTGTCAGATAATGCATCACAGCAACCAGGCGATGTGCAATATAAACAAATAACGTGCACAAAATTGTAACTAAATCCAATAAAGAACTTCAATGTTACACCTGTTTCCATCTACGTTCGAATCTCGTACCATTTGCATCGAATCCCAAACCGCCTGCTTTGAATCGCATGCCACTAAGATTGAATGCGCGCAACCATGGTTGAATCGCGTTCCACTGCGGTCGAATCGCGTTCCACTATGGTCGAATCATATGCCACTACGATCGAATCGTGTGCCGCTACCATTGGATTTCTGAAAGCAAGAGCAATGTAAACTGTTTGTTTACGTTTGAAAGCTGTTTCTTTTTTCGCCGACTGCATTTCGTTTTTAAAATACTAATAAAAGGTAATTATTCCCTGATTATAGGTAAACCCAACGAATATTGGTTGAAAACAAGGATTTTACCATCAACAAGGGACCATGATTAAAACCAATATTCGTGATTTACCCACCGACAAACCGACGTGACACTGGCGTTACAAAAGTGTCCCACACGAAAGTACTGTCATTTACCAGTGAGGCGATCACTTCTGTCAAAGTAAGCTCTGTTCACTGCTGCTTCGATGTAAACAACTTTTCTAAATACAAATTGCGAAGGAAGTGTGAGGCAAGATTTTGTGAGAATTATTGGACAAAACACCCAGGAAAATCATATAAAAGTTTCCCAATCAATGCAAAAGATGTGAGAAGTACATAAAACAATACGCATTGGAATTTGCGAAGAAAAACAAAAAGGGGATTTAGCAGTTTATTCTCTGTGTCAGTGTAGTAAGCGAATCATTATAGAGATGGCGCTAGTGTTTAACGTATTTTCATTTGAAATAAGGAGACAACTTTTGAAGCTCATTTTGTTCGAAGTTTCACGTCGGTTTGTCGGTGATTTACCTATAATCAGAGAATTCCTTTTTATTAGTATTTTAAAAACGAATTGCCGTCGGTGAGGAAAGAAACAGCTTTCAAACGTAAACAAATAGTTTACTATGCTCTTGCTTTCAGCGGAATCCAATGGTAGCGGCACACGATTCGATCGTAGTGGCATATGATTCGACCATAGTGGAACGCGATTCAATCGTACTGGCACGCGATTCAACCATGGTTGCACGCATTCGATCGTAGTGGCATGCGATTCAAAGCAGGCGGCTTGCGATTCGATGCAAATGGCACGAGATTCGAACGTAGATGAAAACAGGTGTAAGTATTTTGCTAATTTTCATTCAACAATTTCATTCATTTTGGGAATGTTCTGCTTAAGAAGATATCAGCCGGCATCGCGAATAAATAAACACATTTTAACAGTCGTTTAAAGTTCATTTTGATTTAACTCAGTTCATTTGTTGTTCATTCCTGTTAAAATAAACGATCGTCAAAACATTTAACGACTGCTTGATAACGCATATAGGCAAACACTGGGAAAAAATAGAGCAGTATAATTAAACGACTGTTAATTTGTATCGCATACGCTCTTGACAGTCGTTTGTATAACGGCGTCATAGGACCAGCCGTTAAAATTAACAAATGAACTCAATACGATCGCGATGCCAAATTATAGCATTTTTTGACAACTCTGGTTAATTTTTAACGACTGTTAATTTTAAGCCATTTCTTCCGCGATGCCAGCTATCATTTTAAGAGATTTTCGAAAGCGGATGTTTTATATCCCCCAACTCTTTAGCAGCAGCTGTCAGATATTTTACCTGTCAAATAGTTCATTTTGCTGTATATTTCACCTCTTATGGCCGCGCGGTGAAGAGTATAGTATGGTAAACAGTTTGTTTACGTTTGAAAATTGCTTCCTTCTTCTTCAATGGCAATTTGTTTGTAAAATTCTAATAAAAGGTAAATATTCACTGATTACTCGTAAAATCCTTGTTATCAACGAATATCGTGGTCCCTTGTTGATGGTAAAATTCTTATTTTCAACTTATATTCAGTGTTCGTTGTTTTGATGGTAAAATCAACCAATATTCGTGGTTTCAACCAATATTCGTTGGGTTTGCATATAATCAGAGAATTCCTTTTTATTAGTATTTTACTAACAAAATGCCGTCGGCGAAGAAGGAAGCAGCTTTCAAACGTAAACAAAAGGCTTGCTATACTCTACCTTTCAGAAATCCAAAGGTAGCGGCACACGATTCGATCGTAGTGGTACACGATTCAACCATAGTGGAACGCAATTCAACCGTACTGGCACGCAATTCAACTGTGGATGCACGCATTCGATCGTAGTGGCAAGCGATTCGAAGCAGGCGGTTTGCGATTCGAACGTAGCTGGGAACAGGTGTATTTTACTACCAATATAACACCTGCTCGTGTACTACCTTGCCAGCCGTCAGCAAGTGCTATGTGCACATGCAAAGTGATTCACGGTTTCGTCGCCCCGGGGTAAAAGGCGCACACACCAAATTGGTCCACCACTAATTTCTGCTACACCACCTGCCAGCCCCGCACACATCGCATCGCACGGTCGCAGCTTTTATAATTTTATCACCGTTTTAGCACTCCCCTGCTGGAGCTTAAACCAAACAGTCGCCACCGTTCAGTCCGGGACGAAAACAACGGCAGAAAAAAGTCCCCCGAGTGGACAACAACGAAAAAAAGGTTCATAACACATCCTCCCCCTCCCTTTTGCGTTAAAAAGATAAAAGCTCAACTCTCAACCAGTAATCTCGGCGCTGGGGCGGAAATGTCGCCCGAAAGCCATTTCTTTCGCTCAGATGGCAGCACACACACATGCATAGCAGTACGTACCAGGGCCGTTCTGCTTTTTCCTACCCGAATGCCAGCGGAAATAAAACGATGCCGGAAAAGCGTCCTCTGTTCAAGGGGAGCCATGGGGATTTGTCTTTTACACACACACACACATACACACAGTAACACACACACACACTCAGCTCGAACGCATGCGCCTTTGGAAGGGCTACTTGTGAGGCTTACACTTTAGGAAAGCAAAAAAAATGGAGCAGCAGGATGTATGTGTAGAAACGGCCATTAATGGTGCAGCAACCTTGTTCCGGCTCAGCCCATCGAGCTGTGTTGAGCTGGGCGCGACGGGAATGCTTGAGGGTTAAGAGGTTGCTCCTCACACAATGCCGTTCGCCGTGGAAAGAAGCGATGGGTCAATTCCTTTATCGCTGGAACGATACACGACGGGTGAATGACTGATGGATTACTTACCATCAGTATGTGACACTCGCGTCAAGTGAGCAGTGAATGTAATACTTTCGTCCATAGACACAAAAAAAGGGTTTACATATATGTCTTTAAAATCTTTAATATCAAAATGCGAAGAATACCTAAACATACTTTAAATAAAATTTGCCAATAACTTCATAAATTTAAAAAAAAATCCTCCTCCGTCTGGTATGTAAATATCTATCCCCTTTATCGGTAATCTGATCTGACGTTATCCGATTTTCCGCAAATTAGCGATAATATTTTCAATTAAGGTTTCCCATTCGGTGCCTGTGCTCTTAACGACACAAAAAAGGGATCTACTGGAATTCGGTACCAAGCGCTCTCTACGTCACCAACCACCGGTTGGAATAAAGCGGAAAAAGCCCCGTCCCACACAAAATCACACCCAGACACACAGAACTTTCCCATACAAGGAACCATATTTTAGCCGGAGTTTACCCAAGCTGTCCAAATACCGACGCAGGAACGTGCCTTATCGCCCAATCTCGAAAGTTGGTCTTTTTTTTTGGGGGAGGGCAGTCCTATCGGAAAACTCCGGAAAACCGCACGTACTAAACGATGCGTTGAATGTTCTGAAATTCCGTACACATACCCGCAGAACAGTCGGAAGGCGCGGCTAGGCTAGTGGTGGTTTAAAGTACGCCCCAAACACAATTTATAGGTTACGCAACGGATGGACTAGCCCGCTAGAATGGAGGAGAATGAGAATGAGTCTGAACTTAGAACTTCTGACAAACCGGATATTGAATCCTTTTGGTATTTACTTTCATTTAGTATTACATCAAGTGTGTCATTATTCCTATGAGATTTTGGCATTGTTGGAAGTAGTCGTTTTACTTCGGAATTACTAACTAAAAGATATCTTCAGAATCCCTATAATTTGTACTGCCGTGTAATTTGTACGACTGATATTAAAATGAATTTCAAAGAATGTTTGCAAATGAATTTCAAATTGTGTTGTACCAGGTCCAGAGTGTCCTACCAGAATTCTGAATATCATTTTGTCCAGAACTGAACAACAATTACTATTCTGAATATTAATAACAATACCATCGAGCTACTCATATCTTAAGTGCGATGTCTACAAAATGCACTCATATTCTTACTTTCTTGCGAAACGTCATTCACGCCCAATATTACGCCCAAGTATCATCGACAAACGCACTTCTTTTCCACTACAGCAGCAATAACGATGGCCACGATGGCACAATGCCAAACGCTTACACAACACTCGTCACGTTAATGCTTACTCCAAGTGCCCTAACCAGAACTGACATAAGCCAGCGGGGGTAAGGCATTCAGTCTCGACAGGATGCGAAACTAACCACAACAAAGAACTACCCATGCTCGCGCGACACTGCACTACGAAGAGGATGAAAACTATTTCATCTCGTCATCTAATCGTTGTTTTTTTACCCTCTCATAAGTACGAACCTTGTCAGACGCTCAACACTGGTGTCATTTGTTGTGTCTGGATTGCTGTTCTCGGATTGTTTTGTATCCATTCTTGTGTGTCCTTCCAAGCAATCCAACCAACCCATGCAATGCCAACGAACATCCCAACAGGATGGCTGGCGCCAAAAGCGATCGATAGATTTTTACTACCATTTTGTTTTTTTCGGAATCCTGAGGTGCTGAGTGCATTAAATGGTCCTCAAAAACAGAGCGTGATTTATAGCGAATTATTAATTTGTTTTGCTTTTCGCACAAACACTCGTAAGGTTTTAAACCAGCTACTTTCAGCAGAATAAAACAGAGAACAAAACAATAAACACCAAACGCTGCTCAACGCTAATCCTGATTAACAATGCAACCACACGCCTCAGACGTGTGCCGACCGCAGAAGAATGGGTCGAAAGTATGGGTTTGCACAAATGGCGGTACAAATTCTGCACTCACAGCATTCGTCGCATTTTAATCCCTTACAGCTGTGGGAAAATAAAAGGGCCACAGCTTCCGGCCAACCTACGTGCCGCTCATTCCACCCACCACTCGTACTCTGACCATAACAATGAAGGTTACATACATTTGAATGGGCTAGATGGGGGAGTCTCCCATTATCGTTATCCTTGCGCCATCGTTGCATATGAACTGAAATTTCGTACCTCCATTGCTATGCAAATTCCGAGCCCAGCAACACACACACACACACATTTACAAATCCTTTGAACATATAAGCCCGACCACTACGAATGGTGAGCCAGAGTTCTGGTCGTGGGTCGAGCTGGTCGATTTGTACCAACGTTCATATGTACTGCAAATTTGCATCTTTCATGGCGCTTTTTTGGGCCGTCGGTTCTGGCTACAACAATGAAAAATTATCCTTCCGGTGGTTTTGTGTCCTCCCGGGAAAGCCTATCCGTGAGCGATCTCAAACCAAACGGAAGAAGTAAAATTATTATTATTTACTGTTTTTTCAATTTATTCCAACAGTTGCCTTGTTGCCACTGGGTTGTACGGTCGTTTGAAGTGCATAGAGAGTCCATAAAATAAAGAGTAAACATTTCGTTGATATGGACTCCCCGAACCGTACAAAAAAGCTCTAGGGATTCGTCAGAACAGCACATTTCCATTTAGAACTCCGCAAATGCAACCATTCCAATATTACACGCACATTACAGTTGACAAAAATTTGGAGTGACAAACAAACTTTAATAATGGAGGCTTTGCTTCTTTGCAGGGTTTTCCGAGCCACTATTCCAAGGTCAACATCATTTTTCATAGCTTGCGAGGTGTTTTTCAACAACTGTCAAATGTTGTATCTGCATCACAATAATTTTTCAGTTCTTCTATATGATTTTCGACGTATCTTCAACATGAAAATATATTATGATTCTGATATGTGACAGCTGTCGAAAAACATCGTTCAGGCGGTGAATAATGATGTGCACATTCGAAGGCAACTTGGAAAAAGATACTATATTATACTATATTCCTCAAAAGATACAATATTCTGTCTAAATCTGCCAAAGTTTCAGTAAAGGGGTTTTCAGTGGTTCTCATAGTTGTGGGACTCTTCCTTGACTCTTTCTTGTGGGAAGTGAATATTACAGGGTTTTCCAAGTCAGTTTCGAATGTAAACATTTTTATTCATCGCATGCAAAATGTTCTTCCACATCAATCTGACATTTCATTTCCATCACAATAATTTTTAATTTCTACAGCATGATTTTCAACCCAACTAAAGCTGGACTGAGTTTGACAGTTCTTTGTTATGTGATGAAAATCATACGTTGAAACAGAAACTTAATTTTGAAACAAATAAACCTTTTAACAGCTGTTGAAAAACATCTTGGATACGGTGAATAACAATGTTTACATTTGAATCTGACATGAAAACCCTGTACACGATGGGAATTGTTCGCTATTGCATTCTTTTTGGACAAGCTGTTTGGAAATTCCTATTAGATTTTTCCTAAAAAGGTTCATAGAGTCCGAATCCTATCGCATAAAGTTCATCTTATAGTGCCGATTATGTGACTCAACTGCTTGAGAAAAAGTATCAAAAATGCTCATTTTCTATTATGATCCGTGTTAGAGCACTTGATTTTTCTCTGATTTGATATATCGAACTGAATGAAGGTTATTTGCATTACCTGACTCAAACGGAGACCGTTTTTTGTCCAACAGCTTTCCGCCAGGTTAAAGCTACGGAAATCATTTTGTTTTACGGTTTAACATCTAAATACATATTTTTAAACCACACGTATTTCATGTAATTACATTCATAAGGGATTTTTTGTAGTTATTTACTTAAAAAGGGTGGGAATAACAAAATGCACATACATTAGAGAAACATAACAAAAGCGCTATTTTGCATAACAATGCCAAAAACATTTAAAGAACAATGATAGGCCACACTTATAAATAATTATAAATTGGTACAATACTTCTTGCGTTTCGCATTGCAGTTTGTTTTAACAAACAAAGCCATTTCAGATCAATTTGGCAGCAATGTCTCGAGTCAACGAAAGAAGTCTCTAACAATCTTGGATAATACCGATTTTGTTTCAGTTCGTGTAGCGCGGTTTTGTTTGATAGTTTTCCGTTTGAATCAGATAATCGGCACTTATAACCCATCAAACGTGTGCTTTCCATTCTATTTGATTCCAACAGTTCAAATTATTAAAAAAAGCATGCAGCTTGAACACAATGTGGAATCTCGTTCTTCAGTTTTTTCATAAGAAGCAATACTTAAACCATATTCTGAAAGATTGTTGCAGACGAAATTTAACTTCTCTTGAGTGTTATTTTTGAATCACAGATGTGTTAAACTCTGCGATGTTAAAAATAAAATACAATTTACATATCGTAACATATCGCATCGGCGGAATGCAGATTATAGCCATCAACATCAAAAATTTTAAGTGGTAAAAAGCTTAATATTGCTTAAAATTAAAAGTATTTCCTTACCACGTGACTCACAACAACCATTTCTCCATTCAGAAGTTTTTATGCTCTTCTTTGTTCTGCATGGCTTACCTGGAAGAAGAAAGGAAAAACAACGTTAATTACACGTTTAAAAGACTCCATCAACTCCCCAAAACTCGTAGCAAGAAATTCAAACCATCTTCAATTCGACATCATTATCTCGGGAAGTGCTACGAAACCACCTTCGAGAGAGCAGTATCACATTTCCCTTGCAGTAAGTATGCTTTGAGGCAGTATCGACCGGAATGTATGCGCAAAGGTAGTTCTTATTTCTTCTTTAAGCGCTAAAAGCAGTCGATGTTGCAACGCTGCTGGTAACGGCGGACACGTTTGCGACCTTGAAATCTCTAAACTGCTACAGGGTGTACTTTAATTGATTTTGAGCTGTTTCATACGGATTCACCGTACCTGAATGTTTTCTTTTAACCCATTTTATCGAACAAGGAATTCTACGACACAACTAACTTGTGCTAAGATTGTTTGTTCATTCAATTTCTCTTTCATACTGCACAAAACAGCGTCAACTTGTTCCGTTTGTTTTTTTTTTTTAATGCGACCTTTTTCCCTCGATGCGCCTCGAGCAATGTGAAACCGCTCCGATGTTTCTTGCGTTTCTCTATGGACTTTTCCCAATCAAATTAAACCCACGCTGCCAGTGTTACGCCAAGTTTAATTTGGTGCACCTCGGAGCGATGTCACACCTACACACAACACACACACACTTCCCATTTGCACCTCGCCATCAACGGGACGGACTTTCTCGTCCAGCACACGAGCGAAGCACGGTTGTGCTCGATGCTCGCACCATGGGAAAAGCCATGTCACCTTTCGACGCCTCCGCCAAAAGGCAGAACAACAAAACGTGAGTCTTAATCCGAGATGCCTCTATGGCCGCCATGCTCGTGGCAGATACGTGCCGGCGTACAGCACCGTACAAATTAAGTTGAAAACGGGTGGAAAACGGGTGGAAAATTGTCAATTCTTTTCTCTAACGACGAAAATGTCAAACGTTCCGGGCCGTTGTTTGAGGGTTGAGGGGTTGGTTGCTGCACTCTGCCACACAGTTGGCACTCGCTTTCCAAGGGAATCACCCCGTATGACGTGTCTGGCACACTAGTGTCACTTTCTCAGCAATTTCGCACAAAAAAAAACCATCGACATTTCGAAGCTGCACCGTACACGCAGAGCCTTTTGTTTTTGCAGGTTCACCCCAGGTTCATTCAGCCACTAGGAGACATTAAAAATTAAACCCAAATCGAATAAAAGTCTCGAGTGCAGCGTGTTGTGTTACTGGAAAGTGCACGTTACCCTTCCCTCGAGCGGCCTTTCCCATCGTGCCAATTATCGTGTCTTAAAACGCGAGCGAAAAGAAAGTTAAAACAATTAAATGCAATTCGAAACTGTCAGCTGTGGCCCGGTTGCCGTGTCGCCTATCCGGAAGTGTGCCCCGCATGCGCTGCAAGCCCTGTGTCACCTTTGTGGCGGAATTAAAAATCCACCTTTCCGAAAACGAGACATCGGTCGTGGCACACACACCGATGTGTGGCAAAACGTGGTTCGTTTTCATGTTGCACAAATCACGGTTGCCGACATTTTATGACCCGAAAGCAATAAAGGTAAAACAGAGCGCAAACGGCACCAGCCCAATCTCAATGTAATAAGCATCATAACCATAAAGGTGCAACAATGTGTTCGGTGGTGTGGCTGGAGATACAGTTTAACCTTTGGCAGGATGGGGGAGCGTACTGGTGCTTTTCCTTTCTTGCTGGTTCCCATACACTGGAATTGGGTACGCAACTGGCTCTACCCTGCAGCGGCCTGAAGGTGTAAAAGCGTTGGAAAATTTGATTGACACTTCTTTATTTCTCGCCGATTCTCGTTCCCGGAGGCGCCGCGCTTCGCATCGTCAAGCGCACACCGTGTTTGGTAATTTTATAATCCTCCCGCCGTTAACGATCGCCTCGCGGGGGCACTGAGTTGCGTGTTAACTGGCGTACTGTGTATATCGGTGTACGTGCACTTCACTTTAGTGCCGAAAATGGAGCACTCGAAAGTCAACAAAGCAACAAACCGTGGTTGGATCTGACGTGAAAAACCTTTCATTTTCTTCTGGCGGTGTGACACAAAAGGATGATACTGTGGACTCCTGTGTTGTCAATCGAACGGGATGGCTTTGTACATTGATCGTTTTTGTATGAAACGTCTTTTTATTTTATTCGTATATTCGTATCTAAAATGACTTATTATAATAGCAAAATTTTGTTGAAGCAATTAGCACGTCATCGTTACAGGGTGTAGTTGTATTAGAACTATAGATTTAAAGCTTATTTATCAAAATTGATCCCTGGATTGAACGTCAGTTTTTGTACTCCCTGTACTGTACTGTCTTTTTAGGCCGTCCACAAGTACAGAGGAGGCGTGGTAGGCCAAAAGTGAGATAAAAAGATGGCGTGGAAACTTCTGCCATTAAGGCCGGAATAACGGACTGCCAGACGAAGGCGCTTTCGAACAGTCCTGAGGCAGGCCAAGACCGCAAAGCGGTTGTAGTGCCGGATAAGTAAGTAAGTAAGTGCTGTACTGTATCTCCCTTGTCATTTGCACTATTTATCCTTTTACAGAATTCAAGTAACAGTTAAATTCCATGACTACAGATGATATTCCTGTCTTGGAATTTAATTCAGAATTCTTCGTTTTGCTGTTTATAACTACTTTCATTAGTACTAGACTCTATAACCTAAAGGTATAGCTTCTTAAATCTGTAGACTGTAGATATCAAACTAATAAAAACCTGATTCAACCAAATATTGAGCTCCAAATATAGGGCTTCGTACGGCAAAAGGTGTCCTAGTGGTCTATTCAAGAAACACACCGGCTCTTAGAAGGCCAGACGGTATCAGTTCCCATTCTGATGCTTCTTCCCATAGCAGGACTGAATCATTGGAATGCGTGATACATATAATTGCGGGAAACCTGAAAAGTGTGGGTCGGTCATATGATGTGACGATTACTTCAAGGAAGAAGACCAATAACAAGTTTGTTTGAAATTTTTACAAATAAAACCAAACCATAGACACAATCTAATAAGTGTGAACATAAGGACTCAGAATAAGATATCGTATGAAGCTCAAAATAAGGCCAATATGCATGAACTTGTAATTTACACAAACATTCAACTTCAATTTTAGTACAAACGTTTGTCTAGTGTCATTCTTGAGACATGAACATTAGCTCCACCTTAACATCTGATTCTACTTTTCAATGCTCTAGCTTCATTCAAAGGCTTAGAGTGGTTGTGATAGTATACGTTTTTCAAATGTATTTTTGAGAGCCTAGAGCCTTTTTCTTCACTGTACTCGTGTCCTAGAGACATTTTTGATCCCCAGAAGTATGCAAGTCTTGCGTAGGTTCCATTATTTTTCAATAATTTTAAGACAAAATCCCCCTCAAAACCTGCAAATCTTATAACTTCACGTTCAAACTCTTATTTAACGTTAGTCACGTTTGACAGCAACCTTCTACTAACGCTCCAACCAGCATCGGGCCCAACCAGCATCGTGAAACGACTCTAGCAATTCAATCAACGATCCCACTTATAATTGCACCCTCTCCACGAAAGAAAAGCGCTCGTGCGCCCGTTCGCTGTAAGTAAAGCGTGTGTACCAGCGCACACAGCACTTTCCGGTATCGATTGCGCCTTATTATTGTTCCCCGTGCCCCCGTGGGAACTAACGAACGCTCGGGCACACCTGGGACAGACACGGCACAGTCACGCCCGGCAGATTATTATAGATACCGATGTAATTATGTAAGCACGTCAACGCTAGTGCTACGAACTCCCACTATCAACCATCCCCACCCGCACAGCACAAACGCCGTTGTGCACGAATGTGATGAGTTTTCTTCTACCGTGTTGGTACCTTCGTCCAACGCTCTACCTTAACAGGTGTGCGCACTTTTCACAGTGAAGTTCAAGCAGGGGCACGCGGTACGGCTGCTTCTTAAATTTCTTCGCTTCACCGTTACACAAACGAGCGCGCGCCCGCCCGTTCGGATATTGACACCGAAATGTGCACCCACCCAAGTTCCTCTCTATTAGTGTTTGAGAGTATGTTAGGGGTTTTTTTTTTTGTTGTGTGTGCCCTCCGTCGTCGGCTTCATTTCTTTTACTCGGTCACCCTCGGCCTGCCGAGAGACGTCGTTAAAAACCAATCAACATACTAACCTTACCCGTTTCGAACTAGATTTTTTGCAGCCAGTAGGAGATGGTAACGACTCGATGCTTCGATAGCTGGCCCTAACCACAACGGGACCAGCAAGACTAGTTCATGCCCTCCACCCGTGCCACCGTGTCTTTCGCTGCTTCGTTTCTTTCGAGCGAAGGTGCTGTTGCTGCTCCTCCGTTTCACCACCCTATGTGCTATGCTGCACGTTTAAATACCATTCATCAAATTTGAAGTACAACACCTTCACCTTCTTCTACCACCCGCTCGGTAGAGAGACACAGGGGGGGGGGGGGAAGATCTCGAGACACACTTTACAGGTCAATCGGTCACTCAATACTCGATGCGTTACGGACGCGAGTTTGGGGCTATGTTTCTCGGCTACGCCACCATACGCGCAACACGTTTCGCGTTTGACTGCCAAAACTTTTTGTCGAGCAAACACTAAACCACCACTACTACCACTTTCTGACTTAGAACTAGCACCAAACACAAGCACAAGCAATTTGGTAGATTGCACGTTTAAAAACACGTTATGAAAACGTATTTTTGGCCATTTTTTTAATAATTCTTTTTTGGTTTTTCTTTAGTTCCCTTCAGGTAAACAGGTAAACGTAAATTAAATTTGTAGCCCGTTTCGTGTCAAGCCGTTCCCAATTGGTGGCCGATAACAAAACACCGCACAATGCATGCTCCAGTGGAATGGAATGGAGTGGTTGCTTTTGCCACGGTCGCTCGCGTTACACTGGACCGCACACAAATAAGGTCACTTTCATTTTTAAACCTGCGCCACCATTCACTCAACAAAAAGCTGCCACGTACCGATTTTATTTTATTTTTTTTACTCCCCCGATTAGTGTTATCACGACGCAAACAAAATATTCAATTTGCAACGGTTTTATACGGGTGTACCGTAAAGTCTCCCTAAACAACAGCACACGCACGTGGTACTCGCGGAGGCTCGCGCAACTGAACTGAAACCGTCGCCACCGACAACTAACAATGCATTTTTTTTGGACCCACCCTGACCCGGAGGGGAGAAGGGGCAAAGAAAACACCTCTCTGACTCATTCCTCTCTCGTTAACTCCTCTCTCTTTCTGGGTTTCTCTCTCTTTCTCGCTCTCTAGGTGCATCCAGCGTGTGCAGCTTTGTTGCACTTTACAGGCTACGACGCACACACCTTCGATTACGATGCACCTTGAGTGGTTATTTTAAGACGTCCGCGATTTTCCGCTCCTGACCGCTAAGGGATGATGTTCGTGTGTGTGTGTGTGTGTGATTTTGACCGGCTGCAAACAGTGGCCCACAGCACAGCACACTTTTAATATGGCTAGCGAGCAAACCGACACACGTGCTTGTTCGCTCTCGCGCTCGTTTTCGGGATGCGTTTTGCTACGTAAATAGATTCGGCCGATGTTTTTGTTTTGTGTACGGTTGAGGGTTTTGTATATAAAAAGTGGGATAGGAGGTGCGATGATTCGGACCGGCCACATCGGTGATGATGTTGGGCCAAATGGTCATCCAAATTGCAACAACAACAGCAGCAAACAAAAAAAAACGAACGCGCGTTGTATTTTTGGCACCGGTATGCTCACCAATATTTTATGAGCGTGTATGGGGTGAGCTAAATTTAAACAAATGAAGGGAAAAACAATTTTTTTATTGGTGAGACTATAAATCATCAAATTGAAATTTTTGTAATTTTTCTCCACAGTGTAACAAATTTAAAGTTTAAACAACTATGTTGTTATTTAATAAATTTTCCAATTTGAATTTAATTTCATATTTGACATCCAACAACATACGAATAGAACCACAACCAAACAAGCAGCATTAAATGGTACCGTTTAACCACAACGGAGCATTCGTCGACTCATGCTGTGAATGTATCAATGTTTTATTGAGCATTTAACACCACTCAAGAAGGCATAAAAGGCAGGAAGCGAGTACATTAAAACCAATCCTCAACGACCGACTGTGTATACGATGCAGTGTGCATTTCATCCTTCGACGGTACGATTAGAACTGAATTCGACTGAATTATGCATTGCCATCGATGCTTACGGATCGAGCTGTGAAAAACAGCTAACCGTAAACGATTCTGCTGCGGTGAAAAGTGCTACCGAAACCCATTAGACGCTACACAGCTTTCCCGCAACATGACGTTTTGCATGTTTTACAAGCCAAGGTACAGTGTGTGTGTATACACAGAGGCACACTCAATTGATGATAAAGTCAACTTTTGCGTAGTTTTGTTTTGCACTCATCTGGTTCTGTTCTGAAGCTAGCTGGTGCAAAGATTGTTTCGTCATTTGATAAATTATCTTTGTGAACATTGATTTAGAGTTTGAAACTGAAACATGAAAATCTTTGCCCGATATATTTGTGAGAAAAAGCCAAAGTCAAATAAAGGCAGAGAAATTTAGAGAGCCAAAGGAATTAAAAATCAATATTTCAACGTACGAGCATTTTGTGGACAACACCATCATGAGGACAAGATGAAGATGTATATAAACCTTTTCAAATTCTTTACCAAATTTTACACTTGATATATTTTATTATTTCTTATAAATTATATATCAGCAAAATATGCTTGTACATCAATTTATATTAAAATTTTAAATAAATTAATATCAGCAATTACAACATTGGGCCTTTTTTGCCTTTTTGGATCGTAGGTTGAAATTTTACCCTGTCAACTGTTTGCATTGTATAGCAGTTTTCGAGCAGCTGTCTAAGTGAGTATAACATACAGGTGAGCTTATCTGATTTTTATCGCTTCTGCTTTTGAATGGAGATTTTAAGAGTGTTTTGTGTATTTCTCAAGCCACTAGAAAGCCTGTTTGAACAAAAGTTTTCACCCGTCCTGTCAAAAAGTGATGTTCAAATTTGGTTATAAAACAGGCTATGAGAACACCTGGTCTACATACACTTTGGTTATAGATTCCACCACCTGATCTCTTTAATGCACCTTGTTTTGCCATTTTTTCAACCAGGTACTCGAATCTAATTCTAGCTTTGATGCAATAATCAATAATAATTTGATAAAATAATCTAGACCGAATATCGCAGGCTCGTGGTTTTGTGTGTGGTTTTGTATGGAGTGTTGACATGATTTCCGCCGCCATCCGTCAAACTCTTTTTAAAAAAGCGGGCTAGTATCGTAAAAGGCCCGCCCCATTATTGTGTTTTACTTTGTTTATTTTTTATTTTTTTGTGATAATGTTATCATATTATGTTCATTTTTTATCACTAAATGATTTTTATAGTAAGTAAGCTCTTGAAAAGAATATCTTTTTACTTATTTAATGCACTGTTGTTTTCCAGGAGTTTTCATACCTTTGGGACACTTTATTGACTCTTTCTTGCGGGAAATTAACTTAATGCAATGGGAATTGAACTCTATAGCACCCTTGCTGGGGAAATCCTACAGGAATTTCCAATAAATCTGTCCAAAAAGGGTGCCACAGAGTTTTATTGTCATCATATGAAGTTCGCTTCCCATACGAAAGATCCAAGGAAGTGTCCCACAACTATGAGAACCCCTGGAAAACCCTGTAAGCCAACAGTCGTAAATAATAATTAATGTTGTGAAGTGAAATTCAAACACTATTTTCTCAATATTTTGTTGGTTTTTAAAAGGGATGTTCATTCTTCAATAACTCCAACAGCATTACATTTTATGTTTCTCGTTCAAACATAACCTTTAAAAACACACAATCAAACAGGTGAAAGGACCCATCAAGCCCGACCCAGCACAAACAAACATTATCCTAATCACTCCGTATCCCGCCGTCGAAAAGATACTGTACAGCTTTGCAAGCTAAATCTTCAAACAGCCGCGTCATTGTTCCAATTGTTGTGTTGGCCTACAGTTTTGACAGATGAATGTCGCCACCGGGCGTCTTGTCGTGCCGCCTGTACCGAAGAAAACCAGCACATTGCGTAATGGACGCCGGAATATGGACGGTCTGCACCACCTAGCGCTCATGTGTGACTATAAACATAAAATACACCCACACACACCCACATACACACGGACATTGTATTCCCGTACTCCCAGTGTCCCAGAGCGCAGTGTGTGATCACATGTTTTTCATCCACCTCCCGATTACCGTCCATCATAAATGAGTACTACAGCTACGCCCCGGTTTCAGCTCA
Organism: Anopheles gambiae; assembly: GCF_943734735.2. Lineage (NCBI taxonomy): Eukaryota > Metazoa > Arthropoda > Insecta > Diptera > Culicidae > Anopheles > Anopheles gambiae. The sequence goes on along the minus strand of NC_064602.1, from coordinate 12,378,774 downwards.
CGCTAAAACTGGGTCAACACACACACAACGAAGGGAGCATACGGCAGCAGTTGAAGATGCAAACGTTCAAACACACATTCATTTGCCTCACAACATGCCGTGTTGTCGTACCGTGCCGCACCACCAAAGGCAACACGAACCAATCGTCGTCTTTTTAACACAAGCATTCAAAAATTCAACCGTCCAACATAATCCGTTTCGGAAAAGTTAAGCGCACTGTGTTTAATGTTTGCTTTAACAATTTAAATACAGTCTCAAGAAAACAAGACCCAAACCGCCGACCGGCGAGCACTCAATCAGTTGCGGGCGAGTGAGATTTATGCTCGAACCTCTTTTTTGTTTAGACAATAGAGTATTTTTCTCTTTTTCTACTTTCATTCCTTGCTCCTCTACCGGTGTGCCCTTGTTGAGGGAAATAAACTATCAGTGCGTCCCTTTCGTTCGGTTTAGTGTGTTAAGGTCACCGGCTAAAGCGAGGGATAAAAATATGCTGCCGCAATGGCACAAATCCCTCTCTAGAAACCGTTCTCATACAAATCCCTTCAAATCCCTGCTAAAGCATCGTTAAAACATAACCATTGCCCGACCGGTATTAATTTGCTGACAACGCGCTGTTAACTGTCTTTGTAGTAAGCCGAACCACTAGCAGCAGCACCACCACTTTCCACATTTGCTGCATTTCTAGCGAGCGGATAATGAGCTTCAGCGGGTGCAATTGCAGTGTCACCCATCACCTGTGACTGTCTCGTGTGCAGATAATTAATATTCCGGCGGGTCTTGGAGTTTCATGCCCACGCACACGAATTACCACTGCAGCGTTGCTATTGTTTTTGCTCTTCATCCAACAGCCTTGCAGCAGCTTTTCCATCCCGCTAAAGCTGCTCTAAAGTTGGCTGTAATTAAATGTTGCAGCGGTAAAGGAACGCAAGATCATACACAAAAAAAATCTTCCTCATCAGCAGAAGGAAAGAGCAACAACAACAAAAACGAAAGTCGTCAGCGGAAGCTCTAATTGCGTTCAATTAAAACTCCACCTAATTACAAAACGTTGCAGCAAGTGGGACGACTCGCTAGTTTTATGTTTACGTGTTTTTTTTTTGTTCTCTACCCTATGCGTACCTCTCGCCTTACCACTATTCACTTAGAACCGTCGGTTAACAAATGAACATTCAGACTTTTTGCACCATTCACGCGCCGGTGTTTTACGCCGGCGGCTGCGGAAAGAACTTGATGCGCTTAAGCGTCCAGTAAGGCGATCGGGGGGAAAAAAGTGCACGACCATAATTTGTTGTGCTGCGTCAGAGAGTGTGCATGCACACGATAGTGCACTATAAATGCATTCGTGGTGGCAGACAGGTAGTGCTGACAACCGTAGTTAGCAACGTAAGAAGGGTGAACGCACACACATAGACGATGGTTAATTTGCGTGTTCTCTCTAAGTTAATTATTAGTTTTTTGGTTTAAGTGCACACACAACCTGAACCTCTGATGAAGGTAAAGTGGAGTAGTGCAATAAACGTAATTTATTTTACGCGGCATGAAACCATCGTGAGTGGCCCGTTTTTTATGAAAGATGAGGTTCTCCAAATTCTACTACATTTCCTACGCTTAATTCCTACGCTTAATTCCTACAATATTCCTAAGCTGCACATTTTCTATCGGGTATTGTTTGCCGACTGGAATTGGAATTGTATCGATTCCAGATCCGAGCCAGATTCAAGTATCGTTCCGAATCCGGAACAGTTCCAGGTACTGTTCATAAAAATAATTCAATCGAGAGCTATTTATGTACCAGAATAGGTTCACGATAGGTTCTAGGGCCGGTATTGGTTCAGTATCAGTGCCAGGTCTTTTGTGGGTTTATTTTCAGTTCTTATTAATTAACTACTCAACTAAATTGGATTCATGAGTGGTTCCAGGACCGCTATGGATTCAGTATTAGTTCCAGATCCGATATGGATTCAGGGCCAGTTCCAGGACTGATATTGGTTCATGATTGGTTCTAGGACCAGTAGGGGTTCATGATATGATTTCATGGTAGGTTCCAGGACCGGTATAGGTTCATGATGGGGTCCAGGACTGGTAAGGGCTCATGATATGCTCCAGGACCGGTATGGGCTCATGATATGCTCCAGGACCGGTATGGGCTCATGATAGGGTCCAAGACCAGTATCGGTTCATGATAGGGTCCAGGACCAGTATGGGTTATTGATAGGTTCCAGGGCAGTTTTGGGTTCATGATCAGTTTTTGGACCAGTATGACCAGTATAGGTTCCTGGACCGGGAAAGGTTCAGTGGCCAGGCTTAGGACCGGCATTAGGCTATGTGCAGTTCTTAAATCAGAAATGGTGATGTTTTGGTGTTGGGAGGACCAGCATGGGTTTGGTTTTAGGTCTCTTAAGGAGCCTTAAGTACCTCATTTAAATTGGGTTTCGAGGTCATTATTTTCGGCATACTCTTTACATTAAAGTGTATCTTTGAAAATTAAATTCAAAACACAAACGCCAACCCTCGCGCTCGCGAGTGAGGACTATAAATAATTTCAAATTGATTCAAACATACTTACAGGGTTTCCCACGATATATTGGTTGGTTCCCATCAATTTTTGGTGGATTCCCATATTTTTTTGGTGCGTTCCCACGATTTTTTGGTCGTTTCCCAGAATTTTTTGGTCTAATTGTATTGATATCCAATCGGAAAATACCAATAAATTATAGGATCGAACCAAAAATCTATGGGATACAACCAAAAAATCGTGGGAACGCACCAAAAAATCATGGGAACTGACCAATAAATCGTGGGAAACCCTGTATTGTCGCGCAAAAAATCAATACTGCATTGTAGCAACTCGTTCAACGTACACAGAGCAATATGTTTTTTATAAGAAATTCTTTCCTTCTTTGCACTGATAGCACCAACCAAGAGAATACTCCGTTCGCCTAGTTGCTTGCGTTTCGTTCCTTCAATAACTTTACCACCACACCATATTGCAGCGAAATTGCGAAAGGAAAGCAAAATATTTACAATGCTCTTTTCCTCGGCTTTTATAGCACCCCGCCAGAATGTCGCTGTGTATTTGTTCGCGATGCAGCGAAATGCGAAGGAGAAGCAAACAAAAAAACACGCGCAATCGAATCAATAATCGACGTCGCTACATAAACGATGCTACAAAATTGTCACACACACATTCCAGTAGGGCTATTGTGCATTCAGCTTACCGCTTTTCGTTGCTCAATATTGCTCAATCCACTCACGTGGGAAGCTTTTCGCTATACATTTGCGGCCTCAGACTACGGCACTGCTACGCGTGGCAAGAACTGCGCCTTTTTCGATTGTTGCAACCATACGCTAAGCTACAGCACGGGCGAACGAAATCAGCAAGGAAAACTTCCCGATTTAGCGAATATAGAGCACATCCGCCACCGCCGGTTCTGCTTCAAATGGGTATTTGTTCGGAACGAGCGCTTCGCTTCTTCCACTTGGGACAACCAGCGAAAGAACACTTGCATCCACTGGGGGGGTGGTTTGCATCGATGTTTATCTTTCCAGTGCATCTCCCATAAGCCCGCGGGCTAAGATCGCTACAGCTCGCTCGTTCGCTTGCCGGTTAGGTTCTGCGCTCGGCTATGCTGCAAATCGCCCGGCGTGTGTAGAAATTCACCAACGACAATGTCACGCAGTCAGCGATGCATGTACTATGCAACTTCTCCGTTGTCGCTGAACCGTGAACGGCACGAAACACACGCAGTGCCACCAGCAGCATCGGAGCAGCCCGGGCTGGAGGAACGGCTTCAGTGATAAGATCAACAAGCGAAATGATTCATCGTTAGACACCACGACGTAACACTCCCCCAATTCAAACGAGCATTGGGAGAAGTTGGGCGCACTCGTTGTTCTTTGTGTGTTACGATGGAAACGTGCGGCACCGTTCACTCGTTCGCACCACACACTAGGCCACGTCTTGCCACGGATCAGTGCTGTCAACATCTGTTGAAGATGCTGGAGAAGACGTTTTGAATTCTGGACGACGTTTTTGTTTTTTGTTGCTGCTAATGCTGTTGCTTAATGTCTCCTCCCTGAAAAAACGGCGCTGTGACGCAAATGATAGTTTTCCGGAACAGTTTAAGTACGCCTTTTCTCGGGGTGGCATTTGTTTCGTTTGGGGTAATTTATGATGCTAATTAAATGCTAGGAACGAGCAAATGTACGAGTTTTGTATCGTGTCATTATTAATATTTGGCAAACTTTTGCTGAATATAAAATAAAGACTCGACGACAAGGACAAATTTTGGTAGAAAACGGCAACAAGAACAAATTTATTAATTAATTATGCGATTAAAAGCAAATCCTGTTAAGAAATGTTGTCAAAACTAGTTACTTTACTTTTAATTTAACATATTTCGATAACATCAGTTAAATTTTAGCGGTCATGTGTGTTAATTCTATCGTTTTATTCAGGGATACTAATTTATACCATAAATTAAATTATATTATTGAAAAATCATTCTGTGTAAACTGTATTCTGTGTAAATTCATTAATTCGTGTAAACTGGATTTGCAAGTAACATACTGTAATGTTACAATGTAAAGAGTTATTCAATAGTATGTAATAACTACAGAAAATTAGAATGTATCCGATTTGATCATACAGAGCGCCTTTCTGAAATTGCCGTCAGAGGGCGCTTGAACATTTGTTTAGTATACTACGTAGCGAATTAGGTTCATATTACAGAGAAACCTCAAAGGCGAGCTGAAAAGTGTGCAAAGAGTTTACTTAATTTATCAAGCAAATGTATCATCAGTTTTGCTATTACAATACTTGTAAGTAAAATATTTATCAAGTTTTTGTTACAATGATTTACCCATCTAATGTCCTAATAAGACTTATTTTAACATTAAACTATGCTTGCTTAGATTTAACCTATGTATTTTTAGTCATTTTTCATGCATCTCCTCTACCTGTGGATGGAGAGTATCATCAACTCAACTTATACTCACATTGGACAACTCTACGGAAGCTTAGAGTATCCACAGAAGTCCCAGAAGTATCCAGTAAACATCTTTGAACCAAAGGTACTCTACATAACGAGAAACAAATCCCCATTGTTTTAATCTTTAGTTAAAATAACGTACAGAACTCCCAGCTCACGCTTCTTCCGGGTTGCCTTCCAGCTCATATCAACACCAAATAATCCAACCTGCACACGAAAGCGTGCCCTTCTCCGCTGTAGCAGCTCAAATGCCTTCGTCGCATTGCCATGCCATATTCTCGGCACGTATTGCACCATGTGCTCTGGGCAGCGCTTTCACACCGGAAAGCGACCGCCGCACACACGCGGTACATGAATGTACAAAAGTTTCAGCACAAGCAGCACTACCACCACTTTTTCAATCGATCGCTCAAAAGCCATATGCTGCTGAATCTGCAGCGTGCAGGATATAAGGACTAGGAAAAATCGCACCACACATACGCCCGATGTCTTGTCGAAAAGAGAGACAGAGAGAGTGAGTGAGAGAGAGAGAGAGATCATGATAAAAAGGGTTAATCATGATTTATTGCAAAACTTTGCCCCGGCCTTCAACGCTCGAACACACATCACAGGAGTTAGATCAAATCGAAACACGCAGCTACTCCAACACGTTTGACGTCAGACGATGGGTCAGCAAACGATGTGGGCAAACGAGGAAACGAAACACGTGTCTGGTGCATTCCGTGAATGCGAGAAAGAAAGCCCAGCGAAACACTTAATTAAAACTGGATAGTATCTTGTGACCAGTAAAGACGCCCAAGACGGCAACCCTTGGCCATATCCTTAGCTCACGAGAGAAAAAAAAACCGAAAGAGCCCTTGAAGGTTCATTGGTAGTAATGAGGAGACATTATCATTACACAACCAGACACACACACCCCATAGGTCAATGAGTTCAAAAACCGGGGTTCATGGTGTGCTAAAGAGTTTGGGTCAGAGTGGTCCAAAGGCGACAACAAAAACCGGGAAGCTTGTTATGCGCATTATTTCTGGACCAAAAAGAAAATTCCTTCAGTGCCGGTACTGCAAACATTAACCTACAAAAAGGCACAAGAATTGGGGTCTACAAGGCGACGAATAAAAAAAAGCCTCCAACTAGACCATTGCGTGCAGCAAATGAGCCCTTTCTTGGCGCTTTGTTCAGTCACCAAGGGTGTGAGAGAGGTCCTCCAGCAATAATGTCTGACGGACTCCCTTGGTGGTAAGAAACGTTTACCTTTCGGTCGATGACTTCAAGCTATACTGAGACGTATTGTCGTCTGGTATGGCGAGGCCCAATAAATTGTGGAGGCCAATCGAGGAACCCTTATCGATGCTAAAGATTACCTGGTTTACTTTCCAGGGTACTATTCTTGATCTGATATATCCGAGAACCTACTTCTGGGAGGGAAATCACCTAAATCGTTTTGGAGCGCTTTTTGCTGTAATTATTACATTACAGCACGTTCCAAGATTATCAAGATGAATTATTAATTAAAGCAACGCATTGGCAAAGGTTCTACCAGGCATCCCCAAAGTGCTCAAAGTATCCCACAGTCGGCAAAAAAAAGGCCACACATTCCACGAAGCACATTACATTGGCAGGCGTTTCATTCCAGCGCCATTTTACGACACCACCATCGTTTAGCTTGCAATCGATGCGAGATTTGCCGGAAATAGTTTTTCCACCGTCAGTGATTCCTACGTGTAACAGGCGATGGCAGTGGGTCCAGGATTATCTACATCGGCGGCACCACAAACACACACACACATTTTCCACTGCCATATCGTTCGCCATATCGTTTGACGCGTGCTATCGTCCCGTTGATGGATAAAAATGAATTTTTAATCATATTGACAGTTAAGTCAGTACAGCGCGCTTGGGAGTATCCTTTGTGTGTGTCTGTGCGCTGTGAATATGTTAGCCCGACTGCTAGTGGTCTCGGGAGTGTTAGTGTGAATCAGAAAGAAAACACAAAATCAAGAGGGAAAATAGGAAGTAGGTTGCCGTCGGTCGTTGCCGTACAAGCCGTACAACCGTCACCGTCGGAAAATGGAATATCGATTTTACTCTATTGCCCTCACTTTGCCCACTACTACCTTCCACGACACACTCTCTAATGTTCTCCCCAGAGAGAGAGAGAGAGAGAGGAGCCCCCTAGTGGAGCAGCAATTGTGTCCGATGTGTTGTGTGCCCGCTGCAATATCTAGGACATTTCACGTTCGGTTTTGTCTACCGAGCCCGAGCCGGTGGTTTGCATTGCTCGGAACTCCTCTATTGATTGAGGGAATGCAATTTCTATGCCCGCGCCACTTCCTGCTCGATATCAATTCTCTTCCCTTTTTCCACCACAATCGGTTGAGCAGGCCAGCTTTTCGGGAGAAAGAAGCAAAGGGCTAGAATAAAGCAAATACATAAATAAATAAAGCTTTCCCCTCGATGCAACTCGTGACACCCGCGAAGTGGTGTATCGTGCCTGCGACATTGACGAGTCATTTTCCAACTCTGGCCTGCGCTGTGCGATGAGGCTTGATTTAGTGATTGCTTGTGGTTGTGTGTGTGTTAGTGTGTTGCATAGCAAAACAGAATTATTATCATTGCCGTGGTAGTGAATCAGTTTCGGCAAAAGGCCTTGGCTGCAGTTCAAAAATGCCAACGGCTGCATCGGCGCCCCACCGGACGGTCAGGGCCAACAGTTCGATTCGTTGATGGTTCGTGTACACGTGTTCTCGTTCAAACCACTGCCTAAAAGTTCAACTAAACAGGCATCAATACTGACAGAGCTGTAGAGCAAGAACATTCCTTTTGTCTAAACCTTATCAAACATCCATCATTGTCAAATGAAAGTGGATTTATGATGTATTGCGTTTATCCGGCGAGCTCATTGTGATGCATTAAACAATATCAATTCTGCCACCGTCATCATTTGTAACGAGAATTTATTATTTTCCACCATTGAAGATGTATGGTGTTTGGGATTGGTTCGAAAATCTTTCTCGTTTGATCACTTCTTGAACTAATTTCATTTAAAAAGAATGATTTCTTAATTTGATGTACGCTAACGATCTTTTCCTTCCTTCGCGTACGGTCTCTTGTCAGTTTACGCGGAAAGGAAAGGGAAATTTCGTAATGAACGAGTAATTTACGATGGTTCAGGGGATTTTTATCGGTCCCTGCAGTTATCTACTTCATTGTGGTCTGGCTACAAATAAGATTTTTATTTATTTTACCCCTCATTATCTGATCTGCTGCCTTTGCAATCTGTGTACTCGCAAGAGAAGAAAGGGATGATTTGGAGTGATTTATCTTGTGGCAAAGAAATCAATTAAATGATTATAAAGAAAAGGTTGATAATGATTGGAGATGACAAGAGTTTCTAGTTGATTAAGATCCAAGATTAAGGTGTTTTGTGTCTAATTTACTGATTGATTATTTTATTTTTCTTATTACTTCAACATTTTATATTCTTAAAAGAGAAGGCAAATTCTTCTTAAAAGAGATGAATGAAACAAAAACAGCAAACGATTCTTGTTTTTTTTTTATGTTTCTTGCCTACAACAACTTCAATTTCCATCACTTTCTCTGTTGCATATTTGTCAATGCAATTCAAAGTTTATCAAATAACGATAGGACCTAACACAACAATACATTCCCAATCAAGAAACAATTATACCAAAAACCCACAGCTTCACCACATTCCTTTTGTGGTCGCTGTATTAAACCTTTCCTTAGCAATCGGACCTAACCATTTGTACCGATTTCCCTTTCCTAAACATTAAGAGCATAGCAATCGAACCACTAAGCTTGGGAAGTATTGATTTTAAATTATTTTTCTTTTACCCGGCGTTCCACCGGCGTCTTGTTCACATTTCCCATGTAAATCCTCCCTCCGTGTCTACGGACATTAGCAACCACAGTCACACAAGCGACGGAATGAAAACGGAATCGGTGAAAGTGTGGAACTGCGCTGCTGCACACGTTGACAGTGACGGTGTAATACACCGGGGGCAAACCGGGGACTGACAGCGAGCGAACGAGCGACAAAAAAGACATTAAGGTGAAGGAATAACTTAATCATAAGTGCATTAGAATGATTATAGTCGTTGGCTAGCGTAGTTCCCGTCGTCTGCAGCGGCCCAATCCCGAAAGGTGAATGTAAATCCATCAGAAATAATGGTTTTATCGAGCGGAATCCGGAGAGCGGAACGCAACACACGCTACACATTATTAAGCTGGCTGTGACACATATCCCGACACGAGTGCCTGATGAGGAAGGCAATAAAGCTTCTGAAAGATCTCACACCAAATGCCCTATGGCTGTGTAGCTAATCCGTGGGTTGAAGACATGAACGATTTTTATTTAAATTTTTGGGGGTAAAGAAACACACGAAACTATCTCTTTCGTTCAGATTTATTTATTCAACTCATTCAATGAATTTCTAGCTGCTCTCACGTGAATCAATATACATGCAGCTAGCAGAGAGTACATAAATCGTTAAGATACACAGAGTATGTGAGGTACTGGTGCTTTTCATGCTCAGTATGACGTCTGGAATAATACTCGCGATACTACTGTTTATGAAATTAATTATTTTTGAAACTGTTTATTTGCTTATCAAACCGAAAAATGCTTTATAGCCGGTTGAATGTAAAGAGAGCATAATAATGCTAGCAACAACGAACTTTTTTTATATTGTATAACCAATATATATACCAACTCCAGCCGAAGAATTGTGTAACAATCTGTAACGTAGTGTATTTTCTTTAGCAGACTAAAGTTGTTTACAAAATTAACAAAAGAAATGTTTTGATACCTTCAATTTGTACTGAGGTAACAGAGTAACGACGGTTGTAAATTGGCGTGTCCAGTCTTAAATCACACAAGCAACACTGCCAGTCTTGTTCCAGGAATGGCCTACATCAGACCTCGTTCGGCCCTTGCAAGAACCTACGCGTCTTCTATTGTAACGCCAGTTCGTACGGTATCTCTCTTCTTTCAATATCTAGATTATGACGATTCCGCTAATAATTCATTACATTATCCAGGATCAAAAACACAGTTCAATTCATACTTCAAGAATCCCATACAAACAACAGATCGCAAGATGACTCTTAATAATGATAAATGATTTGGACCATTTTTATCTAGGGACGAGCTTCACAAACGCACCATTCACCGGTTTCAGCGTCATATCGGCTTTGAGACGTAGCTGATTGCTTGCTTCGCAAGGTAACAACTGATAGTTGGCCAGCAGCTTCACAAGCACGGTTTTCACCTCAAGCATCGCGTACCGCTGTCCAATACAGTTCCGTGAGCCCGCACTAAACGGCATGTAGCTGAACGGCGGTCGCTTGGCCGAGGCTTCCTCGCCGAACCGTTCCGGATCGAAACGAGTCGGTTCGGGATACAGTTCCGGATCGTGGTGCAGTAAGTAGATCATTATGAAGAAATCGAGTCCCTTCGGAATGGTCACTCCATCAATCACCATGTCACCGGCCGATCGACGTCCTATAACCGGTACAGGAGGGTTGATGCGAAGTGTTTCCTTGATCACCATCTCAAGATACTTCAGCTTCTGCAGTGTGCCGTACGTAAGCTCTACAGTTTTGGCATCCGGTCCCACAATGGCTAGAATCTCGTCGTACACACGCTGTTGGATAGAAGCATCGCGAGAGAGATGGTACGCGGCAAAGCTGATACAAGAGGTGGTTGTATCATGACCAGTAAACATGAACGTATCTACTTCTTCCCGAATTTCTGATTCGGACAGCGGTTTACCGTCCATGGTTACGTTCAGTAGGAGGTCCAGTAGAGTCATCCGACGCTTCCCATAAACGTCCTCTTCGGCAAGTTGTTTCTGAGCTCGCTGCAGTTCTTGAGCGTCGGATTGCTTCTTACGATCGCTGATCACCTTATGGGCAAAATCGTGTATTACCTTCACCAGTTCTCGCTGACGACGGTGGGCTTTGGTAAACTGGAATGCCCATTTGTATTCGCGTAGAAGCGAGAAAAGACGCTTCAGGATAATATCAGTCATTCTGAAAGAATCACAAGTACATTTACAATACAACTTCACCCAACTACGGTATCAACTAACGCTTACTCTTTCACTGCCAGGACGTATTCTGAGTTCGGATGCTGTTGCGTGTTGAGCTTGACACTCATTGCAGATTCGGAGATGATGTCCAGTGCGCAGTACGTCACGTGGTTGTAAATATTACAATCCATACCATTTGCACTCGTCTTCAGCTTCTCGATCAGCACATCCGACTGGTGGTTCATGATGACAAGGAAATCCTCCAGTATTTTGAAATGAAACGCTGGCGTTATGATCTTTCTACGCTGGGTCCACTTCGATCCGGTCGATACGATCAGTCCCGTTCCGAGCCAGGGAGTCATGAAGTCGTAAATGATCGTCTTTTCGATCGTACGCGCTTGCATGATCTGCCCAATCACCTTCGCATCGCAGACATGGATTGAAGGAAAGTTGAACAGGCTCTGCGTAATAAGGGTTTTACCATACTGTGTATCGAAATCACAGAAGGTATTAAATATTCCTTCAGCTGACGGATCTTTAAAGTGATACATCGAACCAAACACCGGGATCGCGGGAATAACTTTAAAATTGGGAAGACGTTTTTGAAGCATCAACACAGTGGCACGGTTTCGGCAGATGGTAAAGAACATCCAGACAAAGACAACGCCCAGACACATCGCCAGAAGAACTAAAAACATCTCGATCACAAACAACGTCACACGCTAATGAGCAGAAGCGATATCAAAGATAGAAAGCGAAAATTCTTCACTTTCTGTCCCTGTTTTTAGACCTCTGTTGCTGTTCAACGGTAAACACAACACTAGTTCCGCGATCAGCCTTGGCCGTGAATATATAAACAAATACCTGGCAGAAAGAAGAACCGTTAATATGCGTTCAACAAAACCTGTTATTTTAGCAGTGTGTGTGTGTTTTGTCTGGAACATAAATGTGCCTTTTGGCTAATCTAAAAAAATATATCGATATTATTAGCAGTGCTTAAAAACGGTGTGTTGGTTGGATCTCCGAAATGGTTCTGTTCGTGAAATACAATTCTTTTTATACATTTTTTGATAAGACTACATGTGATACATATCCAGACACGAACGCCGGATGAGTAAAGCAGTAAACCTCCCTAAAGATCTCATACCCAATGTCCCTTGTCTATGATCATCTTTTCAAAACAAACAAAGAAGTTGAGTGCAATTTATTTAACTCATGAAATCAATTTCTAGCTATTCTAACTTGAAACAACAATCTAATAATAGGGTACAAGCGATTATTGGGTACATATATCGTTGAGACACACCACAGAGTATGTGAGTTACTCGTGCTTTTCATAAATCCTGCAAAACATGACACCAGGCAGAATGCTCGCGATTAAATTGTTTGTCAATTATTGTAATCATTATTATAATTTATTTTAGTTGTTCTTGCTACTGAAGGTGTTTACTGTTTACTTACTTGGTGCGCAATAGATTACATTGTTCCAAATAAATATATTCACTCTAATCGTAATGTTCCTTCCTTAACTTAACTTCCTTAACTGATCTGTAATTTGAATAAGTCTTGCCATTTTAAATATTCAACAAAAGCAAAAACAAAATGTATGATATTTTCTCTTCTTCTTGTTGGGTATGGGATTTCTCGGAATATTTAATGACGCAACCTGCAACACCAGTTCTTGTGGTGACGAAAATGATCTCGAACAACGTTCAGGCATTATACCAACCGCCTCGTCCACCATTGTATTGCACGTTTCGTGCCAATATCCAGAAGATCCAGATTCTGGTAAAATCCAATGAAGAAAACAGGCTGTCTCCGAGATACGTTACTTAGCAGACCGAAAAGAATCCGCGTATCTCGATTTTCCACGCTAGTCGAATCAGGCAGTTTCCAGTTAAAATCGAGCTAATTGTCATGACATTTTGCATTTAATTGAAAGTTATAGCCAGTCTAATGATCGTGCTGAAAGATCTATCAAATTTAGAAATCCGTTTATTGCCAAATCCGCGTATAAGAGGGACGGCGTATCTTGGGGACTATCTGTACCTTCTTTTCTTCTTTGGAAAAACAAACGGTCAAGGCCTGCCTGTACTACAAGTGGGCTGACTTTCAGTGACTTACTGATTACACATAACACGATAATCAGTCCTATATAAATGGAGGCACAGACCTTTTGGGGTTTGAACTCATGGCGGGCATGTTGTTAAGTCGTATGAGTTGAAGATTGTACCATCAGACCGGCCTTCACACTACATTGCACCATCCAGCATTGAAATAGAGCTCAGTAACAATGACAATTCTTACGTATATTATTTTATTGGTTTGAACGATTTCTTATCTACGGACGAGCTTCACAAACACACCGTTCACCGGTTTCAGTGTCATATCGGCTTTGAGTCGCAGCTGATTGCTTGCTTCGCACGGTAACAACTGATAGTTGGCCAGCAGCTTCACGAGCACAGTTTTCACCTCAAGCATCGCGTACCGCTGTCCAATACAGTTCCGTGAGCCCGCACTAAATGGCATGTAGCTGTATGGCGGTCGCTTGACCGAGGCTTCCTCGCCGAACCGTTCCGGATCGAAACGAGTCGGTTCGGGATACAGTTCCGGATCATTGTGCAGCGAGTAGATCACTAAAAAGAAATCGAGTCCCTTTGGAATGGTCACTCCATCAATCACCATGTCACCGGCCGATCGACGCCCTATGACCGGTACAGGAGGGTTGATGCGAAGTGTTTCCTTGATCACCATCTCAAGATACTTCAGTTTCTGCAGTGTGCCGTAGGTAAGCTCTACAGTTTTGGCATCCGGTCCCACAATGGCTAGAATCTCGTCGTACACACGCTGTTGGATAGAAGCGTCGCGAGAGAGATGGTACGCGGTAAAGCTGATACTGGAGGTAGTCGAGTCATGACCAGTAAACATGAACGTATCTACTTCTTCCCGAATTTCTGAATCGGACAGCGGTTTACCGTCCATGGTAACGTTCAGTAGGAGGTCCAATAGAGTCATCCGACGCTTCCCATAGACGTCCTCTTCGGCAAGTTGTTTCTGAGCTCGCTGCTGTTCTTGAGCGTCGGAATACAGTTGCTTCTTACGATCGCTGATTACTTTATAGGCAAAATCGTGTATCACTTTCACCAGTTCTCGTTGACGGCGATGGGCTTTGGTAAACTGGAATGCCCATTTGTATTCGCGAAAAAGCGAGAATAGACGCTTCAGGATAATATCAGTCATTCTGAAAGAATCACAAGTACATTTACAATACAACTTCACCCAACTACGGTATCAACTAACGCTTACTCTTTCACTGCCAGGACGTATTCTGAGTTCGGATGCTGTTGCGTGTTGAGCTTGACACTCATTGCAGATTCGGAGATGATGTCCAGTGCGCAGTACGTCACGTGGTTGTAAATATTACAATCCATACCATTTGCACTCGTCTTCAGCTTCTCGATCAGCACATCCGACTGGTGGTTCATGATGACAAGGAAATCCTCCAGTATTTTGAAATGAAACGCTGGCGTTATGATCTTTCTACGCTGGGTCCACTTCGATCCGGTCGATACGATCAGTCCCGTTCCAAGCCAGGGAGTCATGAAGTCGTAAACGATCGTCTTTTCGACCGTACGCGCTTGCATGATCTGCCCAATCACCTTGGCATCGCTGACATGCAGTGAAGGCAAGTTGAACAGGCTCTGCGTAATAAGGGTTTTGCCATACAGTTTATGGAGTCCAATGAAGGTAGTAAATAATCCTTCGGCACTCAGATCCTTGAAGTGATAAGTCAAACCAAACACCGGGATCGCAGGTACAACTTTAAAGTTGGGAAGTCGTTTTTGAAGCATCAACACAGTGGCACGGTTCCGCAAGATGGTAACGATCATCCAGGCAAGGGCAGTGCCCAGACATATACTCAAAAGAACTAAAAACATCACGATCACAAACACCTTTAAATGCGAGTTTGGAGAAGAGAAAGGGGGAAACAGCGAAAACAGATCACTATCGAAAGCTGTTTCTGGACCTCTGTTGCTGTTCAACGCCTAACACAACACTGATTCCACGGTCAGCCTTGATCGTGCATATATAAACAAATATCTGAGAAAGTCAATGCCCGTTAGAACGCAGCCACCAAAACCAGTTATTTTTGCAATGCAGTTTGAAGCGAAACGTCCAGACGGATAGAATATAATAATCCAGAGAATCCAGAGAATCCCGAGAATTGAGCAATATTGCGTCATCCATGAAAGACTTGCAAAAACACGGATAAAACACTACAAAAATGTTGATCCTCTCGTTGGCGGTTTGTTTCAATTGAAACGGTTGGTACAACCTTTAAATCAATAAACGATGTCACCTAACCGACGGCGGAAATCTTGACCCGGAAAGTTACGAGAGTGACCCCATAAAACAAAAACCACGGTTCGTTCATAACATTCGCAAAACCCCCGGGCACCCGCTTTATGAAACACCTTCAGTATGGGGTGGTCCCATTTTTCCTACACCTTCGTGTGGTTTGTGCAGTTAAGAAAATGGGCCGAGAACGATTTCGGAACCATAAGCGAAAGTGGCACACATTTTTCGCCTCGCTAAGCCGCCCGCTTATTCGGGCGACAAAATTAAATTACTTCCTTTACCCGGGCAAACAGGCTTCGATGGCAGCATAACACGTCAGCACCGGTGGTGTATGGATTGTTCAAAAGGACCCGTTAGAGAGAGAAAAAAAAACACACACACACATAACGTATAAAGGAAAACTGCTAATGAACCTTTTTTGTTTTGTAGCAAAAATGAGAAAATTTGCTTGTGCTCAATTGCGGCATCATTTAGAGCTACTACAGCTGTCACAAAAAGTGTCATTAATTATTGTGCTTTGCTGAGAAATTTCTTGTCATCATTTTCTAACGGAGTTTTGTTTTTTGTGCTCTTCTTCGAACGGTTTTAGCTCATCATAATTTCTAGCTCTAGCTCGCCAAAGTGTATCGATGTGTGCGCGGAGCGCGAAGGAAAAGCAAAACATTAAAATTAACTACAATTTCCTTCCGGTTGAACTCTCGCGACTAAGCCGAACGCCGGGGGGACGCGGTGGCAAAAACATACTTCCAGAGCGTTCGTTGGGCACTGTTTTGTTCTCTTTGGTTAGCGCGGTACATGCAATGGACTGAAGGCACAGCTAAATTACATAGCAGCGGCAGAAAATTAGGTAACCAAAAGGGAGGTGTAACTAATTTCATGTCCAACGGCGAAAGCTGGCTGGCTTATGGGTAGCCGAAGAAAGCTTACGATGGAACAAACATTTTATCATTATAACACTGAAAGCGAGATTGAGTTAGGAAAACAAGCTAGGTGCAAACAAGACAAAGCAATATGGAAGGAAAAATCATCACAATTCCTTCTATTAATGATACAAATTTAAACAAAAATCAACAAAAGCATCGATGCAATAACACTATTTAAAAGGAAAGGGATTGTTATTCATAACGACAATAGCTTATAACGAATGTTAATAGAACTAACAATTTGTAATAAAACAATAAACACAAACAACATCATAAACATATACACATTTCAAACAAATAAACCAATAAACCAACAAGCCACCATCCAATAACGTTTTCCTTATCCCAATAATCACACCACAAAATTTCAACAGCATGAACATTGCTTCATAAAGTAGCTACACCTAGAGCACCAAAGCCAAAACACCCCAACCGCCCAAGCACACAAATCCCAGCCAATTGAAGCCATATTGGAGCCCTCTTCTTTTCGCCAACAGTACGGCAAAGACACCAGCACATCACCACCAAAACGAGCGAGCTACAGCTCACCGAGGGAGCATGCCACGGGGCAAAAGCCGGCTAGTGGGCTGGTTGAATTTTATCGTTTACATATAAATTTCCCATAAAATCGACAACGTCGTCGGCCGCAGCATCGGCTGTTCGGTTCGCCCTTTTTCGACCCCTTTCACTCTATCTCCGCTGTTGGCTCAACTTTTCATTTCTTTCCAGATTTCGAAGAAGAAGAAGAAGCAAAAATAAATCGAAAACACGTGCACTCTTCCAACCCAACGGATGGACGGAACTGTGTATGCTAATTCGGGATCGATAAAATTCACACATCTCCATGCGATTGGAGAACCTTTACTATCGATTTTCGATCGATGCCGGTGTAAAATGTACATGAGAACCGCATCAGAAGCATCTTTTCCAGCGTGGAAAATTAAATGCTTTCAAAGTGTCGATTCAACAGCATCAGAGCAACGAGCTTTGTATTCCTCCCTGTGCTCCCATCAAGAAAATAAACCATTTTGGCTTTATTCTCCCCACAAAAGAGATTGATTTAACCATCGGATGTCTACCTTTCCACGGGCAGGAACGCTTTGAAAGGCTTCATTCTTCATCACTCTTCACCGGACCTTGGCTAATCAATCACACCACCGAAAAGGGAAGCATGTTCACCTTCGCCGCTGTAAACATTTCTTTTACCCAGAAAAACTTGCTGGACACGAGAAAGGCCATGGAAATGAAAATGTTGGTTCTGTTTCTTCCTATTCTTGCCTTTATTGCTGTGAGTTATTGATTATGGTGAAGGTTTTGGGGTTGCTTCTTTCGTGAAAGACCACGTGGAAGATTGATGACTTTCCCAATCACACACTCACCATGCATGATTTGGATAGGAAACCTGCTGTAGAAAAAAAAAATATATATATATTCGATCGATAGCACAAAACGCAACTAGTGATGTTACATGAGAAATTGATAAAACACTAGAGCTCGTAACATTTAATTTGATTTCGATACGGAGTTACTTAAATCCCGCCCGGAGATACCCATTACCAAATAATTGGACATTGGTTTGAACATAATACATGTGCCATGAGCCAATTTTCGTGATAAATCGTGACATAATGTCTCAATACATTCGAGCACGACCACATGCCAACAAGCTTGAGACTCCAGTACAAAGCCTGCGTGCACGAACATCAAAAGCTTAAAGCCACGCTTCATCTCATCAATTTCGTTCAGACGAGCGAAATAGGAAATTCAATCAACAGACTCGCAAGACTTACTTCATTTCCTTCTCGCCAATCATCGGCTGCGCCTATCCGCGAGGTTACAATTTCTCGTTTCGTGTGCTTTGCCTTGGCTGCCCGGTATTATCTGGGTTTTCTTCTTCCCACATACGGACACGGCAGGCCTCGCTGGCATTTTAACAAGCCAAGTTTGATCAGCATAATTAACATTGGCTACCCAAATCTGTAATCGCATCCAACGCTGCCAGGCGTTGTACGATCAGCATTTCCACTTTTACCGACATGTTTCTTTCATGTTTCACTTAGCTCGGCTGCTGCTACTGCTGCCAGCCATATCATCGCACGTCACTAGCTTTATGCTGAGACGGTCTGCTACGCGTAGTCTCGCTTTTGGAGAACATTATCCGAACGCTGTCAGTGTTCGATACGATTGCAATATGCAACTTCACCGCATTATCACACGCCCACAGCCACACTCACACACACGATCCCAGGTGTTTGTCTTCGCCACCCCTGGGGGAGGCACCTGCAGCATGGAATGTGAATTTATGGAACAAGTATTTTGTAAGCTATCAACACACACAAACGATGCCTTGTTTGTTGTTTTTCTTTCGCTTTTTTTCGCTCGTTTCAAACCATAACCACCACCTGCAGCAAAAACATGCCCCGCAGCAGAGCATGTAAATGGGAAGGCAGGCGATGGAGGGAGGCATGCAGAGATTTTAGTTGAGTTATGATAGTGAGGTGCGCTTCCTGGCACCCGGTTGAATATACGGCAGGCACGTGCGCGCGTAGTGGGGAAAAGAAAAACAATCCGTCGAGCACAATTGAAAACAACATTAAGCTGTACTCTGCAACACTAAAGTGGGAGGAGGGGGAGGGTCTACATACCTCTTTCGACAGTAAAACAGTCAAAACATCTAGAGCTCAAACCCAATGCAATGTGGTTACATTACTTCGGTGGCGGTCGTAACGAAGTGTTTTTTAGACCGTACACCAACAAAAACCGTGTGTTTTGATGGCTTTCTATATCGATTCTGTGAAATGGAACAAAATCATCTTACAAAAACTCCTCTTGCACTTGTCAACAGGGGTAGAAGATTTCGGAAGCAATAAAAGATGCGTTTTATAAGTGTTTTTTTTTTGCTTTAGATACCACATCATCACACGGTCATATCCCTCGCATTCTTTTAATATTGCAATATCAGCGCCTTGTGCATAGACATTAACAGTTTTCGCCATTATTGTCCATTTTATTATAAGCACGTAGTAAAACTGCAATAATCACACTATCGTTGCGCTCACACAGCGCAACACATTACATTGGTTTAATCGCGCTTCATATTTGATTTGAACCCGCGACTAGTGGTGCTGTACGACCATGGACGTGACACCGACACCACGAGACTGCTATCAATCAGGTTCGTTGCATACGAAATAAAAGCCACTGGATGCATGTGTGATTTTGTATGTAAATAATGCATTTGTATGAAAATGAAATCATAAAACATGGATAATAGAGAACTCATAATACGAAATACAAATTATCGCTTAACGAAGATTGTCTTTTGTGCAGTTTCATAATAAAATGGTTATAATTGTTAAAATTCCTTTAGTTTTTGGAGTATGATATGGAAACAATACATTAAACAAGTCTTCATCGTGCTAATTATATGCTTCTTTTTTTGTACATATGACCAGTTAATCCCATTTATGTCGCATTACTATTATATTTATTTAGTTTTAATATAAATAATGATAATCGTAGGTAAATGATTACATACTTTAGTATAAAAGCTGTATCAATGAAGTTAAGTAAATTCCTCTAAAAGCTGCATATATCACGCAAACGCAAACGCACTCATAAACTACGTAACAGACGCTTGTTCCGACACCACAGGCGATAACATACCCTTCTCCTGCTAGCTTTGCATCTTTGCAGCTTTCGGGTTAATCCTGTTTTAGGGCTTTCAATTAACGGACGGATCAAGTTTTACGGCACCCAAAAGCTATTTCCTCTCGTTTACCACCGCGTTCGCGTTCCGAGTAATCGAAGCATCACCTCTCACAAGCAGGCAGTCTCGCAAACTTGCGCGAATGCAGATCGAGACACCATTTCATCTCATCGCGATTTTCCTGCCACTTTTCCTGCTGTTGGGTGTCTTTCATCCGGTTCGTGGAAAAAAAAACGAAACGCATATCGAGCTGATTGTGTAGCTGGCAAAGAGGAAACATGCGAAAAACCCAACCAGGAGGAAAAATCCACTTTATTGCAGCACTAAGCGAAAGAGATTTGCGATTGCCAAAATACCCAAAGCGCTCGTCGTGGGATAAGTTTGGGTGGTTCTGCGCGAGATTCGCAAACAATTTACTGCAGCGAGCTAAGACGCACTAAGCTTGCTGGCGGTGGTATTCGAACAATGGGGTTTAGAATTTTAAAGCAAAAATCAAACCCTTCATCCCGCCCTTTTGAAAGGAATTTGCAAAGCCTATGTAGCTTCAAAATGAATCATTCAGCATAACAACAACAAAATATACTGAAATCAACACATTCTCTCTGGCTAGTCTGGCTTGTCAATCCACGAATGTACGCACAACTGTATCGCAAATCGAGGATGGTGACAGAGGGATTTTTTTTCTCGCTAGGATTAGAACGCGTTTCGATTCGCTCCATTTACTTCTGTCTGGCGTTCGGTGGCGATCGAACCGAACACAGCACCAAGAACAAAACACACCTCGTTTATCAAATCCCCTACGGACTGAGCAGGGCTGAGAGTACGGGACGTCCCGAGCGAACGGTTCAATGGATTGTCGAATGTCACATGACTCCTCTCACTATGATTATCAACGCGCGGGCGCGCCTTCCCGTGACGGGGAAAATCTTCACCCATCGGGCCGAGGGATGGGCCGACGGGACGGGTTGGACAGCATAGCCGTGAGGGGAGCTCTGGTAGGATTGGACGGATGCTCGAACATACAGCACACCGATGAGTCGGCACTGTGAAGCCAATGGAAAAATGAGATATCAAAAAGCATTTAGGAATTACTGAACCGTGTCCAGTGCTTCACGTCCCCCGTCGTTATGTCGCTGACGTTTCGTTGGAAATCGGTTTAAAATGGAAGGAATTCCATACTCGCCCCGTTTGGGAAGAGACTCTCATTGCTAGCCCTTTCGGGGCTGGAAATCACAAGAGAAAATATACCACTCTTGGGAGCTGACATCCGTGAAGATAGCTGTTGACTTTTATTAAGATCTCTTGAGGAAAGGTTTCGGTTGATTAGGACAGTACACTAGAGCGTTACTTCTGACTGATATTAATATCCATTGAAAGGTGTTTTGAAGCATTGAAGTTTCAAAACCGAAAAGAACATCTAGCTAGAACATCTCATGCTGCAGATGGTGGAACTAAATACAGCGTATATAGTTAACATTCTAGACTTTTCATTCTAAACGTCTCTAGTTGTCTCTAATAGTTGTAATACAATTAAATCAACAGTCTATACATTTCTAAATAAGAAACCTTTAAGAACCTAAAACCTGAACAACATTCAGATTTTGTAAAAAGACATTAAGTCCATACATATCAAGAAGAAACCAAGTTAGTTGCAAGTGAAAACAATGGACACTGAGAGTTCATATCATGGCGCAAGATTGATACTTTTTGTTTTATTTTCCAAAAAGGAGGAATCTTGATGTACTCCGAATGGAGCTAGATATTGTACTGTTCGTCAGGCACCAGTGTACGACATTTGTTTAAGGAACTTTAGTAAGCGCCGGTAACTAACAATTGGTATGCGGTAATGAATCATGCCCTTCTTGGACTCAAATCTAGTTCCCTCCCATACACAGAACCAAGCACAATGTCAAAAGCCAAGCACAATGCCAAAAGCCAAGCACAATGATAACCATTAGGAAATAAAGTATTTTTTCTTATTTATTTTACTGAGTTTGACTATTCTTTCATACGAAGATGCCCTGAATTCTTTTGCATTTTTTCGTTAGTATTTCCTAATTATTACACCTGTACTATAATTACAGTTAAATTGTGGGTCTACTGCATATACAACCAAGATTAAAATATCAAAGAAATCAGGCCTGCTAGGAGTTTCCACTGTTCTTTTTTTTTCTTTTTTTTTTTTTTTGGCTGTTTCCCAATATTTTAAATTGCTTGTGAGAAGAACCTCAAAAATAATAGAAACAAAACAAAAACAATGACAAGTCCTGTAATACGTCCTGACTTGTTTATCCCACTGTGAATTAATCAATACGTCGTCATGGTAAGTCAGCCATCAAAAGATCGTCAAACCCAACAAAGGTTGTTGTGTGGTGTAAGGGAACAGGGAAACGTTTTCACCCATCAACAATTAAACACAACAGTAAATAATCAAATAAATTCATATTGTAACTTACCTTCGACATTGTTGTTGCGTTGGTGTGCAATTACCCCGCTTCCCGTTGCAGCACCAGGAATGTTGTCCCCGTGTTGTGCCTTCGCTCTTCACAGTCGAACGTCCACGCGCGGGCGAGACGTCATCGGTTAACAGTTAAAGCGAGCACCAAAGCTCTCGCGTTTTACCAATGGAATGTGCTTATGTGTGTTACGTATTTGTTTTTCCTCCTCAAACCACCCACTATATTTTTCTTAAATCACTACACAAACTAAAAGCGGGCTTTACTTGCTCGCCCCAGGTGGGCAAATTACATCCACTTTCTTCGTCACTTCAAAAAGGGCACACCAATTGACACAACCCGGAACCAACGGGGCCCCCAAGGGCCACAGACACACTTGTGCACACACACACACACACTAACTCCACGTCACTAATTAACGATGTACGATGGTGAGAAAATTTATTAAAATAAGCACTGTGAATCCATCGGATTCAGCTTGATGATGGTTGCTCTGGGGCGTGTATCACACAACACAACACACACGACGGCCAAAATTCACACAACAAAAAAAAACCAATTGGTTTCCAATTTTTCCAATAAGCCTCTTTCTCGAATCCTCTCTACGCTTTACGCCACTCTAATGGTAATCAGCACATACACATTCACACAAACAAACAAACAAACAAACACATGTAGAAACTGTACGGATGAGATCACAAATGAAAACGAAATTAGATGGAAAATTCCCGCAAGAGAAAGAATTTCACCACATTAAAACGGACACTTGGGGGGGGGGGGGGGGCGAAAGAGCACAATTGTGCAAGCAACAAGTCATACACGTGGAGAGAAAGAGAGAGAGAGAGAGTGTATGTATTTGTGTCCGGTGAAGCCCCCAGTGCAATGGCTACGTGTGTCGTTGTCCTTTGCCGCACGCCGTAGGTTCACTTTTCGGCCTCTAGCAACCGCCGTCGGAGGCTCATTACACCTCCGTAGTGTGAGTAACAACATTAGCAAACGAAGCATCGTACCCGCAACACAAACTACTAATCATTATTGTCTTAGTGATTTCGATTTCCTGCAGCCACACGCGAAGGTTAAGCGTCTTTTAAGTAGTGTTAGCAGTGCGCCATATTGGTTGAATCGGGCGGTAGGATTGGTGGGAAGGTAGCACTAATGTCGTATACTTTCTTTCGACACTTTCACACCTACAGTGGCAGCTAATTCTAATACAGCTTTATTTGCACTGCTTTTTCGGGATAAGCCTTCCAAAAAAGGTAGCTACAGTACGCTCACAAAGGATGCTGTGACGCACCTGGATCGCATCTGTCAAACACTCGTTTAATTACACTCACATACACACACTTACATCGCAAACGCACCTGTCTGAAGCTATCTAGCAGGTGCACAAACACAAACAAGAAGGTAAGCTCGCTTACAACAAGTCACCAAGCTCCTATTATTTCTAACCTCCAAAGCGCAGGATTATGACCCTGACGCACACACAAACACACACACTGGCTGCCTCGTTTCCTCTCCGACAATCGATTGCCCGCACACGGTAACCGAACCGAGAGGAACGCGGCAACGCACGCCACACAAACGTCAAATGCTGCTGCCCGGCACAACGACGAGTTCACAAATGACGGGCCCCGATGGATGGCGCTCCGTGTTGTGACCGGCCGGATTGATGATGGTCCGGCTTTTTCGGGACCGCTTTCTTCTTCGTCCGCCATCATCATATCGCGATTGGCACACACACACACACATTGGTACGACGCGATTCACTTTCTTCGGTGAGCACTTAACTATGCGTGGGGCGGCGTGGAGCGGAGCTTCCCGATTGGAAGGTGTAAGATTGGATAGGTTAAACCTCACCCGGCAGCACCGGGGTGGGTTTTGGGTACGATCCATCAACACCACGCACACCCTCCCCCTTACCTTACCTTCTTCTCCCGCAGAGCCAGTGTGTGAATGTGATGCGCGCCGGTGACTTACGGAATGACTTTTCTATTTGGGCAGCCGGCAGCTGGAGCTGTCTTAGAGTGGCTGGCCCCACACTCTCACTTTCCGGCGGCGCTAGCCACCGACAGCCTCCACCAGCGTGTGCCCATTATAGCCATCGCTTTGCTGTTGTTGTTAGCTTTTGTTTTCTTGTTCGTCTCACCCTCCACCACTCCGCACCATCCCCAGGGAGAGAGAGCCTTAATTTCCTTCCAACCGCTGGCAAAGGAGGGGAAAGTTGTACCTCTGTAAACCGTTACCAGCGCCAGCCACCCTTAATGGTTCTTCATTATTAGGCTCGGAAAGTTTTGCAAATATCGCCACCGAGCGATGTGTGTGTGTTACTAAAAGACCAGACCCTGATCAAGGGCGACAGGTTGCTGGCCGCAGTGTGGTTGGATGCTGCAGGAGAGAGAAGGAAAGAAAGAAAAAAACGGCATCCGTCGAGTCCGGTGAGAGTTTTGGAGGTGTTACCTTTCGATCAAAATCTCACCCCAACGGAGCATCAAAAATTTGCACAGACACGCCGCGTATCACACCGTTTTCTGCCTCTTTTTTTGTCTTAAACGTTAGCCCTGATTGTATCGTTTATCTTGTTGCAAAAACACACTGCGAAGCAAACTAAATTGCTAAACCGGAGATTAAGCTTTTCTTTTTTTTTTGGTGTCTGTTTTTCTTTTTTGATATTTTCTGCAAAATATGCGCTCAAAAGTTCAATTAAGCACGCGAAACCACACGATCTCCGATGATACTGCAGGTGCTGCAATCGGATCTGATACGGGAAGCCTCAGGAAGTGAGATGTTTAACACATACACAGGCGAACACATGATCGCGGACATGATGAAATAAGAACAGGGTGGACACCACGCGGGTACGTGCGAGAGGGAAGATATTTTAAGCGTACAAATTAACGCTTAAGCGACGATCACTCGATCGATCGAATTTTCGGCCTGGAGTGAACCCTGCCGTGCCGGGTTGATCATTTTGTTTTTTTCCCGTTTTTTTTTTTGCTTTCTTTGATTTAGGCTTGTTGATTTTTAACGTTATTCGTTCCAGGAGAAAATTCAGAGTTTGGTAAAAACTGGAGGAAATTGGACACATAATTGGGATTGGGTTTCATATTTGCAATTTCCTTTCGTTCGTAGTCCTTCCTGCTGCCAAGGGTTAGCAGATGTGAAATAATGTATCGCCAATTTCACTTGTTTTCGTTAACCCTTTTTACAACGTAGGCACTTGTTTATGTCAAACATTATTCGGTAGACAATCGCTTATAAATAATCTGGGACAAATATCTTCAATAATTTCTGATGTGCTCTTTTTGAAAAATCCAATAAGTTTGTGATCACAGAGCAAAAGAAATCTATGTTGGTTTCATGATCAAACGATTTTCTTCAGTTATAAGCTGAACTACTAAAGCTGAATAAAGTATTCTAAAACATGCCAAACCACGCAAAATTCAGATAATGTGGATAGCATGGTTATTACAAAACCTAAAAAGGGTTGATCGTGCTTTCATCAATCATGATTGTTGTATCAAAGAAGAACATGAATTTTTGTCACGATTATTGAGCTTTTTCGGTAAAATTCTGACAGGATATATTCGAAGCGAATATCCAGGCATTTCCTTAAAGTTCAACTTATTATAATGAATTATTCAAACGTTGTTAAAAGCATGCATCTGAGGTAAAAATAAAATAAACTTTTATTCTGTACTCTCTAGAGTCTACACAAAGTTCTGTATTGAGACTGAGACTGAGAACTTTGTCTAGGGGGAAAAAACAAAATAATCTTTGAATTTTGCTTTCACCTCTTACGAAATCTTGTGAAAAACACAAAAAGCTGAGAAGCTTTGAAGTCTCTAGAAGCTGTCTTAAAATATTAACAGAAATTATTACTTCTAACTGGGGATTTGCTCAGAATCCAACAGAATTGATTTGTTCAGAATCCAACAGAATTGATTTGCCAACGACTTCAATGATCGTAAAGAGTTTTGACAGAAATTGTCAATGCTAATAATTAATCAAATCACATAAATAAAACAAAAGCAATTTAAGTTATTTTCACATGACCTTCAAAAATATTGCTAACTATTCTTTAGTTCAATTTGTGCCTCTAAAACTAAACATATATTTGTTTGTTTCACTTAAAACACAAACTAACCTATTTTGAACTAGCTTCACATCTGGCTCTAAGAGCCAACTGATAAAACAAATTTAGAAAACCTGTTTCATTCCACAATTTTCTTTTAATCAATGTTCGTAACAACATCTTCTCCTTATCACACGTGCAGCCTTTTCCAACCAACCAATATCTAAACCCAGGAAAAGACCCACTTTTCCCCAAATCGCTCACAAATTTATAATTTCTCCGTACTGTATATAATCCACCAATGTCCGGCGACCGCCCAAAAACGATGTTAATAACAGAAATAATTTTCTTATTAACACCACTAATGGGAGCACACCGCGAACGCCCCCCCCCTCCAATAAAATGGCTCACTTTGCCGCAACGTCGATTGACGCCATCGGAAATAAATTTTAAAGACACCCAATCCCGCTCGATAACATCTAAACCCTACGCCCCAGGTGACCGGTGCGCACGCGGTTTCCACTGCGCCCGGAGGCGGGAAGGCGCATTGCTCATAAATAAGCAACTAACGTAAAACCTATCCACCTGAAAATCCAGCCGAAGCGACAAAAAATAAACGCACCACCGCCATGAGCGCGTAAAATGTAAGAGAAGTAATTAAAAGTGGAAAATATAACTATCAATCGTCGCACGGCGTGTGTACCATCTTCGCACGCCCCCGGGCGCTACCACATTTGGTCAGAATTACGTTACGTACCACGCGTGGTGTGGTACTGGCGCACGGCGTTTGGGCCGTTTGGACAACAGAGCCCCGGAAGGCTTCGGGCAGTATTGGCAGAATAAACAAACAGTCGGTGCTCGAAGATATAAGCCACTTTCGAATAAATTACTTGTACACGTTATCCCCGCATCGTTCATACATTATTTAAGCCCCATTCGTTGTTGGCGTCCTTTTTGGCGTAACGGTCAATAGGGTGCACCATCGTCATCGTCATCATCATCGTCATCTTTCGTCCGTTTTGCTTCATAAAGTTCACGCTGGGCGACAGGTGGAAGGTGAAGCAGTAGCAGTCTCCGCTCAGTAGCCGGCTTATGCCGAAAAAGCAAAAATGACGGAAAGCTTTGGAAAGTCATTAATTACATAAATACTGCTGGACATCTGTCAAATAAAAATTAAACTAATTCCAGCGTTTTTTAAACTCGAAATTATCATCCAACGGTTGCAATTTGGACAATGTGACAGGCGACAGGCGACATAATAGTCGGTTGCAGTTTAGAGCGACCAGCAGTTTATCTTAATTTTGAGCATTTCAGATTTTGTGCAGGTTTTATTCAAAAGCTTTCCCACCCTTTCCCTTTCCTTTCTCGCGGTGGGTGGCAAGACGAGGCAGTTTTGTTGAGGGAATTTGTGCTTTTTTCGCAATCTTACAAACTCCTCCCGCTCCGCAATCTACCAACATAAATGGAGGAAAGATTTGAACTCTTGATTGTTTTTGATGTAAAGTTTTTAACTTTTGCGACACATGCCAGCAGTCGACAGCTTATCTCCCAGCCCGGCTCCGAAACAAAACACTGCAGTAACGAAGTCAGCAATCTCACACAATGGGCGATGTTTTACAATTAGATGTCTAATTTAGCGAACTTTTTCGCGTTCGGGCTCAACTTCCAAGCAACTTTTAACAACTCTATGTAAGCACTTACCCTCCCAAAAAGCTTCACACAAAGCGATAAGAAGAGCTGCCATTAAAATGAAACCCAACAGTGACGCCCAGCCAGAGGCCACCGAGGAGAAGCAACACCAAAACGAACCCCAAGAGTATGTCTTATTATTCATAATTTCAGCTCAGAGTCACAGCATCCTCGACCAGCATGCTGCTGCCGGCAAGTTCTCACCCGAAGCATAGGTCCCGGGAGTTGGCAAATGGGGAAAAAAGGGCCGAAACAAACAAAAAAACGTACACACACAAACAGCTTGAAATTCTTGGAGCAAAACTGGCTCCGCCTGGGGCGCGCGTTTCTGAAGTACAGGCCCGGGCAGGCACAAAACATAAACCAGGAAACGAAGCCAATCAAGTGTCGGCAGCGCTGATGGGTGGTTTTCACTGGCACATTGGGGGGGGGGGGGGACACACACACATACACTCACATGCACAGTGGACGGCACAAACTCTGAAGTTTGTGGCAAGAAAGTTTGAGGGAATATCGGCAAAAAATCAACCAAGAATCCATCGTGCCGTTGTTATTCTTAGCGCGATCTCAGCAAAGTACGGCTTCCGATGCCGACTTCAACAAGCAAACCTCGCTAGATCAAGCAAATTGTGTGCAATAGCTGGCCTGAGCTTTTTATTTCCCGCTATGTACTTTGACTTTTTTCGGGAGCAATGTACGCTTCCGCTCGTTGCTTTTTCAATCGTCAAATATTTGTACACTCCAAGAAATTATCCAGAATTTTCGGTTGAAATGACAGTTGGCAGGCGCAACGGTACAAAACCACAAGTCAAACTGCTTGCTACAAAAAATAATGCAAACTCATGTTGTAGAGCTTCCGGCAGGGCAACTACGGCAACCTAATTGTCTCCTTCACTAAACAACAAGAAAAGCGCTCTCCAGAGGTCTCAGTGACAGGCGTCTGGTGGTTTGAGGTAAGAGCAACCTAGAATGCAAGCAAACAAACCAATCGCAGCCGCACCAAAGCAGAGCAGTGATGAGAAAATTAAAAATTTAATTTCAATTATTGGCCTCATTGTTGCGACTTGCGAAGTGACAGAAGTGAAACTGACGACCAGTGTCTCTCCTTCCGCGGTACTAGCTATTGGATCCTGCCGGTTTGGGTAGCTTTCTGTTGCCCCCGGTTCCGTTTGATGGCATCGGGAATCGATAAATTGAACTCGGAAATAGTACCGTAGTCGTAGGCTAGCAATTATATAGCCCTTCGGTCGATGATTGCTGGTAGAAAGTGTTCCCAAATCGTTGAGGGTTCGTCTTCAGGCCGCCAGTATCGACGAAGGCACCGAGTGACATTCGATCCGTTTCGGGTGGTATTTTTGGGTCCGCTGTGACGCAATAATAATTTTGACTTGTCCAACTGACGCCGCAATTATTGATTTTGTGTGCTGCTGGTGTCCAGCAGCGTGCCGCCAGACAAGGTTTTGGGGACGGTTGGAGAGTAGCGTTTGAAAAATGGGACCTTTGCTCAATTGATTCTAAGCAATTCCAACGCATAAAAATACTTCCAACCAGGTATACATTTATGTGTGGATCATCATCTTCTCTCGCCGTTCAACTTAATGTACTGCAACGTTCAAATTTCGTACTTTTGTAAACTGCGTTGAAAAGCATGAAAATCGACGCACTCAAGTGCGTCACATTGCCTTGCCAACACGCACACGAAGGTTATGGCGCTTTCCCTGCAGCCTACCTTCGAGGTTTCCTTTCTGTCAATTCAATCGTGCGGTTGAATTTTGCCCGCTGGCTAATCCAATGAGGCTTTTTAAATCCAATTTTAAGCATCAACACAACCACACACATCTACAAGTACACACTACACTATAGTCTATGTTCGTTTGTAAAGATGCACTTGTATCAGTTTTGAAAACGTCACAAATAAGGTTCTGACAGTTGTTTTACATCTTTTGTTTGCCAATGTTGTTATTCACTTTCACTTGTTCTTAATATGCCATGTTACGTTACTCTTATGCTCTTTCCACAATGCTACTCTATAGGGTTTTCCTTTTGTTTGTTTTTCCTTTTTTCTTTCCTTTTCGAAACCACACTTTTCAACATCATTTCTCCAATTATAAATAAACAGAATAGTTAATGTACAATCGATTGTATACGCACTCACAGCTCAGCACTTTCTGTGTTGCTCACTCTCCTCCATCCCCACACTGGGAAGGTGGGTGTTTTCCCGCTTTTCCACATCCCTAACAACAGCACACAAACAAACACTTGCACGCCCACTCACTCACTCCCTGCGGGCTTAACTTCCTTTCAACCCACACAGTAGAGTCCCAGTAGGACTTTTTTTTCATTTTCCTAACAACACCAAACTCACACGCGCACGCAGATGCTCACAAAAAAGTGTAATCCTTTTTTTCCCCAATTTCCGAATTTACCTTTCCGAAAATGTTTGTGTCCGTCCGTGTATCGACTGTACTACACACACGTGCGTCACTTTGTTTGTGTATGTGTACACTCTGTTCTAAGCTCCTCCACCCCGCGAGCCAAATAAGGAGGAGGAGGAGTAAGAACCCACCACGCGGTACCGGATGTCACAAAACGTAGGTTCGCTCTAAGGTTGGAGGCCCTCTGAACGAAACCGAAGCCAGCGAGTAACTGTTTGGTCCGTGGCTCCGCTTTCGGTCGGCTTCGAAACGTACCGCAACGATTCCGTTTGCTTTTTTGTTTCCACTGTTAGGCTTCCTCTCCCTCTCTCTCTCTTGGTGAGAGTAAACACGAGCCAAAACAAAACAATTGCCCGTGCAGGCAGCTACATGAGCGCGTTTGCAGAGCGAGCATAGCAAGAGTAAAATCTCCGTCGAAAATGTGTAATGCGAAAGGGAAAACAGTGAAAATTTTACGGTAGGGGAAAATTGTGTTGAGTAAAGCGGAGAGTTTTGTGCTTGTGCCGTGCCGCTCGCTGTGCTCTCTAATGTTGCAGGGCGAACGCGTTGCCAGCGCTCTCTGGTGTCTCTTTTCGCAGAGGGATGTGGAATTTTCTTGCCATTTTCCCTGCACCGGCAGGTAGGGAGAGAGCATAATTTGAGCGCCAAACGCAACATCATATCCGCATGCCGGTGCTGGCGAGCCACCGGTTCGAGCAGTGTTGCCAGTTGACGTTATTGGGGAATATGTTTTTAAAAATAATAAAAGCAGCGATAAAAGTTATAAAAGCAAGATTCAATGTTTAGAAATAATAAACAATGGTTAGGATATTATTAAAAATAAATTGAAGTACAGCTCAATTCTTGGCAGTAAATAAGAAATCCGTGAAAGGTCGGCTATTATCTAATACATAAGAAGAAAATATGAAAATTAAGTGGACGTCAAATAAAAATTAAGGATATAAAACGTAAAATGAAATAAGCAAAATAAAACATAAATAATAAATCAAAATTAGAACAAGACAAATATGTGTTAAAACGAATGAGAACGAAACAATAAACGTAAAATGACAAAAAAAAAAAACACTTATAACATTACGATATACACAAAGGAAATACAAATATACACACTTAAAGCACGAAGATAGTCGATACAAAAAATTTTAAAATACAAAGAAAATTATATTAAAAGAACAAATACTTCAAAAAAATACTTAACATAAGTAACTAGATGATGAAAATAAAGAAAAATAAGAAATAAAGATTTGATGTAACTATCAAATAAACATCTATTAAAAAAGGTAGTAAAATCAAAGCAGTAAAAAGGTAAACGTAAAACACCGATACATACCTGTGCAAGCTTCGTGTGCATGCTATGCTTCAGCAATGTATGTGTATGTTACAACCGCCGGAGGAGCATAATCGATTTACGATGCCCAATACTGCTCGCTCTCTCTCTATCTCTTCGATGAACATCCTCTCTGTTTCGATTGCATCCAATCTCTCGTTGTTTGTTTCTTCTTTCACAACATAAAAGACCAAACAGTTCATCGGTTGCCCAGCGCATCCCATTCCCTTACACATACATCGCAAAATAAAAATGCTCCGGCCAATAAGAATTGCGCAGAAGCCCACATTGAACGAACTTTGAAAAGCCTATTGCATCGGTTTTGCACCTTTGGCAAACGTCAGAGATAAAACATGCCAACATGCCCCACCACTACCACACCAAAACACGGGCACGGCACGTTGCGTGTCTACAACCTTCAACCCGACACGCCAACCAGCCAGCGCACCACGTACCGTTACCGTTTTCCATCCCATTTTTTCGATCACGGTTCACTGGACTCTCGCTGGGGCTGAGGCAGAAGCATAAAATATGCTGGCGGCTGGCAGTACAGCGCCCAGCACCCGTGTGTATGTGTGTGTGTGTTTATGCGCTGGTAGTTTGTTCCACCAGGCGCATACAAAATTTGCTCCATTTTTTTTCACCTTCGTTCCGACGGGTGATTTTTGTTTACGTCCCAATCACCGCGTTTTCGACCTCCCCCCAAAAAAAAAAGCCACGAGGTAACATACAGTCCAGTACTGCGCTGCGCTGGTACATTTAATTCACAACATTGCTCGGGTGGGATGTTAAACCGCATCCCGATGCATAAATGCATGCTGACGCTTCCTCCTTCACCGAACACAGTCAGCGCATGTTGTGTGGTTTCCATTCGCGGTTTACACGCTGTCACGCTGTTCATTCATCGCTCTGTAGAGTGGAGAGTTGTGATAGTGAAATGTAAAAATGAGCAGTTATGATATTTTGTTCTTTTTTTACATCACTTGGCCATATAAATTAAAGTTAACGTAGCGTTACCCATGAATAATGGAACGACACCACCGGCTGGAAGGAAAATATTGAAACATTAAAATAATAAAATAAACATACAAAACATGATACTTTTGTTTTTAAACGTAAATTTTTATTTGGAAAGGAAAAACAATAATTTAGGCATTTTTTTTAAGAAAAATGGAAACAAACGAAGAGAGATAAAATATAATTAACAAGAAATGATTAATAAAATCGATAAGAAAATTTTATGAAATACATTTTAGTTTATCTTACTAAAATATTCTGAACTCAATTTATTTTGCCGAGTTCTTATTGTCAATCCTGCCATTTTTTGTATTGAAGTCTCAATGTTTTTCTCTATTAGATTAATTAAAATATTCAAGGATATTATTGCAAACAAGAACAGGAGCTGTGATCACTTCAGACAAACAACATGTACATCATTTACTATTAGCGATCTAGCAGAGAGAAAAGATAGAAAATATCGAAAAGATCACAAATGGTGTATCGAAATTTATAGATTGAATCAAGAATCACTAATAGAGTTGAGAATCGAATCAAGAATCGAGAAATGATACACAAATAAAGAAAATATTGTCGAGAATACGAATTAGAGATTCGTATAGTAAAATCGAAAATTAAGATGGATCAAGACTAAAAAATCACGAATAAACATTTAAAAAAATAGTAAACCTAAAAAAAGCAGCTATTAATGAATTTTATCTCGAACCTCGAATCAAAAAGATGCATCGTTCATGAAGAAATTTACGAAGAAATTCGCGAAAAAATACAATTGATTGACTCAACTTCACGCTCAATTCATTTTGACACTTGAATTACAATTTTTTTTATATTTGCGCTGCATTTCGATCCTTTTCAGTACTCGAATTACGTTTCACTATTCGTTCTTTTGGTACACAGGCAGCTAATCACGTTTATGTATTAATTTAATTGGCAACGATTCGCTGATAGCGGGGACTTTTTCGATTTGTAATTTTTCAATTAATTCGATTCTTACCTTTTCAAACAAGATTTGACCCAATCATTACCTTTTCAAACACGATTCAACTCAATCATTACCTTTTCAACGCGTTCTTCAATCATTTGCATTGTGTTCGATTCTTTTATTCGATTCCTTTCGATTCTTCTCGATTCGTTTCGATTCTTTTCAATTCGTTTCGATTTCCTTTTATTCTTGATTAACGAATATTAAATGGTGTTAAAGATTCTGCATGGTTTTTCTAATCTACTTCTTCCTTGACAGCTTGTTGTATCATTGACTCTACTGCTGCATTTGATGCCGATCTCACTGCACTTGCTAGGCCTTTGTGTAGCAACACGCAAGCGCAAACACCAGCAAGCTGGAGTATGAGTACAACAGAATGTCATCGTTGTCATGCTGCAAAGGACACTTTATGGTTAGTTTTTCTGTTTCTTTTATTTTATTGATTTTATTCATACCGTTCTTAACATACGAGCGCGCACATATGAATTATTTCCTTTTCTGTTCCACCAGCTTCTGTTTTCTTCGCCGTAATATACGCTCGCTCGATTACACACTACAATGATATTTTCACACTTTTTCAACTTAAGTGGGAAGAAAGAGCCACAAGAACCTAAATACCACGACGTAAAATATTCATTCGCTGACAATTGGGGGGTGAGGCTTTAAACTATTTCTGTTTGTTTCCGTGTCGCTGTGTAGTTTATACACAACATATTGTGCACCATCATTTTCACATTATGTTGCTTTATTGTATTCTCTTTTTAATGTTTTGTTTCGTTTTGCACTGTTTCCATTTCTGTACATCATTGTTACTTCTTGTTTTGTAGGAAAAAGTACGTTAAACTGATTAAAACGATCTCATCCTCGAGATGACTGACGACGCCCAGAGTTACTAAACTAAAGCTTACGAAACAAAGCCGCACAGAACGCTCGCAACACCTTTACTGGCACTCCTTCGCTTCGAGTGCTCTTATTTTATGGCATGATGGTGTACATTTTTTTTTTATTAGTTTTGATTTACTTTACGCGGGCAAACGGCATTTAGGCCAATTTCTCATGGTTGTTCGTATCCATTTTAGGCGCTTCAGATATGCGCTTCCGTTGCGCCTTCGAAAAAGTAATCGCTTACTATTTTAGTTGTTTTTTTTTTTTTAAATCAGAGGACAGTCGAAACTAAGTATTTCATTTATTTCACTTGAGATCATTGAGATGTACGTGTTTTGGAGGTGGCCTGTGTAAACACACACATGGCACAGTGGTTACGAACTATGGGCGTGTAGGAGATGATGTCGGTATAAGGATGGATGGGAGGGTGAAAATGAAGGAAGCTTCGATTGGGCTGGGAAATCGGGCGCCTTCTTGTACAAGAGCCTCTCCCGTGGGACGACGGGTTCATGCAAGGTGTCGTTCTTTTTAATGCATAGTTCTACGGACAACACGAGCGCGGGGAGCTCTTCGCTTTCTCCTTCTCTCTATCATTACAATCGCTTTCATTTATGCTCTAAACATGCGCGCTACAGCTATACATACACTATAGTTAGTGTCTCGCAAATGTCGCGTACCTTAAGAATAGCTTTACCGACGCTAACGATCGAACGATTCTTGTCAACCAGCAGCGATGAAATGATGTGTGATGATGGACGAGTGTCAGGTGAAGAAATATGTAAGGATGCCGCCTGTGTTTCAAGAGCAAACAAAAACACACCTGCGCGCAGCGATGAAAAATAGCTGATTGAGCATTTTATACGATTCTTTGACCCATCTTTCATCTCATGTTTTTGCGTTAAGAGCTTTTTGTTTTGCTGGTGTGTTATGTTTCTGTCTGTTGTATCTATTATATCAATTCATCTGTTCAGCCGGTCTTCTTTTCAACCTTTCACCTCTTTGTTTTACTCCGCTTTGTTCACTTGCTTTTTTCTTTTGTTTTTTTGTTTTTTGTTTTTTGTTTCAGGTTTGTTCTTACATCTTTTACAAACACCAAAACACACACATATCATAGTTTCTGAATCAATCGTTGAAAATGGTTGTGCACTATAAGCAGAACTTTTATCACTAAACGGTCTTTCCTGCTGCGAATGGCTCATTCGTACTTTACCTTTTCTTCTTGCTTCGCGAGTTACGCTTGTCGGCGGAGTGTTTGATGATAATCTGATAATGTTTCGCTTTTGCAAAATTTGCTACCGAGGCTTGATTGTTTGTGTTTTTGTTTTATCAATGTTAGCATTTTGCTTTAATCTAACGGCAATGTTGAAGTTTTATTCTGTCCGTATGTTTAAGATAGCATGCGTGATTTGTTATATGCATCTGTTTTTTTCTCTTTCTTGCTTTTGTTTGCAATTGTTGCTGTTTTGCTGCATGTTTTTCGCAGTTGTATGTATTGTTTCTTTTTCTTTTTTTACGTTCTTGCTTCGGTAAATGTGCAGCTACACTTAGGTGATAAAACATGATTTGTTTCCATTTGTTTTTTTTTTCTTCTTCTTTGAACTCTCCTTTTCACCTTTTCTTTTTTAAATTGCTTTCGAGCCATACCGGAACATACTTTAATCTAAGTGAGCAAGATATAGGTTCAACATGTGGCTTGTTGCTGCTTGCATGTTTTTTTTTTTTTGTTGTTTGAGTAGATTTTGTTTAATCTTCTTGTTTTACGTTTTGTATATCATATTTATCATTTTTAATACAAGTATGGGGGACCAGTTTCATTTTGTACGCATTTCAAGCTATTCAATCATTGCGCTGGTCTCTAATATTTACATGTAACTGTTATTTTCCATTTTGTTCTACTTTTTTTTGCTTTTGTTTCGTACACTTAGTTCTTTTGCTACTTCGCACTTCTTTTGTTTTTATCTCCAAATCGTTTAAGATCTGTGTAGTACACAGTTGATTGTTTCGCTTTTATGGTAGTGTTAAAGTATACCGTCTAAAAAGTAACTGTATTTCAAAATAATTCACACTATACAGACGCAAACACGAACACGCATATACACACGCACACACACGCACACAGAGTCGCAAACGTAATTCAAGGCACGAAGCACGCACACACAGGCACACGCACACATACACACACGCACACGGATGAGGAGAATCAATTTGCTAAAAATACATAATCGAACACGACACTTAATAGTTTGATAGTCCGGTCGTATTTCCCAGTTGCCAGTAATATGGCCTTGGTAAACTCTTTAAATGTGTTTCTTTTTTTTTCTAATTTCGTCGTCCTCATCTGTTAAGCATTTTGGAGCTTATGAAAAAATAAATTCAACCACAGCAAAGTACGGACCAACTTTACGCGTCGAAGTATCTCCATCCTGCGTGAATCCTGTCTTTGAAAAGGCTGTTGTTATTGTGTATCGTGAAAAATAAGGCGCATTTCTGTATTGCATGCTTTATCGGCTTGCACATTCACTTAAACGTCTAGTTAAAAACAAAAACAAAGGCATTTATGCAAAAGGCCAAACACGTTCCTGTCCACTGTCTAAAAGCGTTTGTCGTCCTTTTCGGTTTTCGTTTCATCCAATCAAGGCCGAACCGTTTCCGTTCCGTTTTCTTTTCGCATTCGCGGTGGCACAATTGTGTTCAAGGCAGAGAGAAGCGCATCTCCTTTCTTTGTCAAAATATAACATTTGCAAAACATCTATTAGTCTGTTACAAGCTGCTTGAGGCACTACAACGTCGACACTGTTGTTGTTATTTTTTTGTTTTGTAATATAAGGCAATCAATTCAGTTTTATCTTACTTACTTTCTACTAACGAAAGCATTGCACAAAGGAAACGTTTTTTACGCGTCATTAGCGTTGTGGGCACATAGGCAAAGGATGGGAAGAACGTTTGGGAGCCAATATTTGTGAAAGCTTTTCTTTTAGCACTTCAACCACCAAGTAAAAAGCAAGGTACGGAGAGTGTATGTTTCGTTTCGGGGTGCTGAAATACTGAAACAGTGTAGGAGAAAGATTGAATCTGAAGGGTTGAATCGTCCCTCGTGCACTATCAACTGCGTGAACGCTAAGCTTAGTGTTGGCATGTAAGGTTTGGTTGCACTCGCACGCAAGATTAAATCTGCTGGTCGAGCACAGCGGGAAGCACAAGCAATAATAAAGAATAACGTCATTATAAAAAAAGCATACATCTCAGCGAACCTCTCTCTCTCTATCGCTCTCTTAGAAATCTTATAAGAACTTTTATATTAAACCGAACTCTATGAAACAAGTTAATTTTACTAGCAACTGAATAAAACTTTGCTACAAACATAAAAAAAAGATATATTGTAACATAAAAACGCACATACACACACTGTTAGAGCAGAATTTGTTGCACCACACTTACAGTACACGAAAATCGTAGCTCCAAACGGGTGCACGCGCGTGCGGAAGCAGTTTTCATACACCGCCACTCTCTGTAAACAATAAATTGCATCTTGCGTTTTCTTTTGTCTTAACTCTATATTCTTCTCATAGTTGCACGTTTGTTTGATGGCATCAGAATAATCTTATCACGTTCAAAAATCGTATCCATCCCGTTTGATTGTGATCTACTAGGCCTGACTCTTTCGGGGGAACATATAAATTGCACTCGCTCTGCTAGGACCTTTTTTTGTTTGCACAACCGCCGCGTGTTTGCAGCTGCTGCTGGTTGCCGTCAACACACAGGGGCACAGTTAACTGGAGAGCAACGTTTGTCTGTAGTAACTTCTCCAAAATAAGGTCAAACAACCTACATTATTGAAACCCATTGCATGGTTGCTGATTCGTTCTTCGCGGGACAAATAGTAGCCCCACACACAGGTACTGCAGCCTTTTCTTCACAATAACAAAAAAAAAGTGCATCAATTGGCGCATTATGCAGCAGTATTTAAAAACAAACCCCTAATCATACTGTAAAGCGATGCCGGATCATCGGTTTAGTCGGTTCAACGCTGCGCCATCGTGCTAAAATGTAAACGGATATAACTATCTTCTTATGCTCGCTTTCCATACCAGCGCACACGGATATTCTTAACAAGGTACGAAGAAACTAAACAGCATTCTTATAACGCTAAATCTGTCATCTGCTTAAAAGGTCGGGCAAATTAAAAAAACAAACAATTAAAACGTATAAAGACACTTATCAACAAAACCCCCTTAAACTGCTAGCTGGCTTGCGTACATTACATTACCGTACCGTTTCTTGCATCGAAAACACTCTCGCGCACGTACGAACTGGAGCATTCTGTGCTGCGTGTTTGGATGCCGAACCCGTAATGCACTAAAATAAAGACTAAACCTTCAAATGTACTCTTTTTTCGCCCTTTTTTCGTGCATGAGGTTTCGCTATTTTTTTTTCGTAATTAATAGATTGCTCTGGCTCAGGATGGTTGAAATCTTCCCGTTTCCGTTCTATAATGGCATCGTCCAGTTTACTTCACCTTTAGTCTTAAACGATAAGTATGATGCTATGTTTAGTCACTAGGCTGATACTAGCAAACACGTATCCCTTCCGCTCGGCCCAGCAGTATTAGTCTACATTCTTTTACACCAAACTGTCCGAACACACGTCCGCCTTTACCGCTAAATGTCTAGTCTGAAGACGCGCGTACCACACACACACACACCCACCCACACCCCCTTACGACACCGAGCTGATCGCGTTGTGCGGCGAACCCATCTGCATCAGCACCTTGTCCAGCCACTGCAGCGGCCCGTGCAGATGAATTTCGATCCAGCACGGCGTCGACGTCACGTCCTGCCGATGGTACTCGGCGCCCCACCCCTTCACGAAGCTCATGCGTATCGTGCACATCTTGGTCAGCTCGTACACCGCCTCGAAGCCGTGGTTGACCGACTGCGACAGCAGCTGGGCGAACTCCTGGTTGTTGAAGATCTTGAGCGAGCAGCCGGGCGGTATTTTGCACACCGTGCTCGGATGGAACCCGTGGTGATGGTTGCAGTTCCGGCTCTGCACGAAGATCGCCGAGTCGGACAGACACTCCGCGTACACCTCGCCCCCGACGTAGTACAGGTGCACCCCCTTGCCGATGTGGCGCCGGGTGTTCTCGATCGTGCTGTTCCGGTTCACGTTGCTCAGCTGGCCGAGGCAGAAGCGGTCCGAGTTGTTCGACGGGTTCGTGAACCCGTCGACGATGATCGACGTGTTGGTGCAGTGGAACACCTCGCCGACGCGACAGTTCAGCTCGTAGTACGCTATGCTCGCCCAGTACGGCGGCTCCTGGTAGCTGACCGGTGCCACCTCGCCGTGCATCTGGTTCGTGTCCATCTGGTTGCCGTCCTGGCCGCCGCTCACCGTGTTGCCCTCCTCCGGCGGGCTGTAGGCGGGCGGGGGCGTCTCCGGCAGCGCCCCGTACGGGCTCTGCGGGTTCGAGCTGATTGGCCCCGGGCTCGACACCGACGACATCGGGCTGTTCGGTCCCATGTGCGACGAAATGGGCGAGTTCGGTCCACCGCCTGCTCCGCCCCCACCATTGCCACCATTGCCACCATTTCCACCGCCTCCTCCACCCCCGCCACCCCCTCCACCACCACCACCTCCGCCGCCCATGTGCGAGTTGTTGAAGCCCGTGTTCGAGTAGTTCACGTTGTGCGGCATGTTCGGCTCGTTCATCTGGTGGAAGGGCAGCAGCGAGTGGCCCGGCGCAAACTCCGAGTGGCGGGGCACCAGCACCGGCGGCAGCACCGGGCTCTCAACGCGCTTGTAGTGGTACGGGTTGATGCACACCTCCTTCTGCTTCGCGCTGAACGGATACTGGCACGTTTCGATCGGCTTCAGCTCGTGGTGGCTCTGCAGGTCCGGCCAGCGCCACACGCGACAGTAGATGACGTGCGGCAGCCCCTTGCGGTGCGATACCTACGGGCAAAATACAGGGTAACAGTGGAGCGTTAGTACGAATCGAAACG
The DNA here is from genome assembly GCF_943734735.2 of Anopheles gambiae. Taxonomy (NCBI): domain Eukaryota; kingdom Metazoa; phylum Arthropoda; class Insecta; order Diptera; family Culicidae; genus Anopheles; species Anopheles gambiae. The sequence continues at coordinate 12,337,871 of NC_064602.1, read as the reverse complement.
ATGCAAATTGAGAGCTGATGATGATGATTTCCAACAAACCTGCAGCCGTCCATCGAGCGATCGCGGTATGGTGACGCACTTGGATGGCTGTCCCGGGCAGGAGAGGGCACGCTCCAGCTCCTCGATGGCGCCCTTTCGCTTCTTCAGCTTCTTCACCAGACTGTCCACCGCCTTTTCGGCCCATTTTTCCTCCTCGTCGCCCTGCTTCCAGCCGAGCAGCTTCTTCACCGCCGGGCTGGTGAAGGAAAACAGACTGTTCAGGCTCGACATCGTGCTACTGCTCGAGGATTCCACATCGTCGGTGTCCATTGTGAAATAGTAATCTGGAAAGAGCAGGCAAAGAGCTTCATGTTACAAAAATGTTTGGATTTAGGATTTCGTATAAAATTGCTGCTTTAAATTTATTTTAATTTATATTATTAAATTGTATTTTCCTGTTTAATTCTCAAACAAAAAAGTCTAAAATTCCATCGCTGTCACTTGTCTGTTTGTCCACGAAACTACGGTTACGATGTCACGTGAAACATACCTGGCAAAAAGGTCCCAACGCGTTACACAACGCCATCGAACCGTGTTTTCTTAATCAGCCCACACTAATTGACAGAAACACACGCTCCTCTGCTTTCCCATTCGTTACGTCCGATGCTTGTCAAAACATGACACATTAATCGGCTCGCTCCTGACCCCCCCTCTTTCCTCGAGGCAAGTTGCAACTGCACCACTTTTACCGATCGCATCGCAAAGCTAAATGGCAGCGCCGTCGGGAATCGCTTCCTTCGCGCGATAAGAGAGAAAGAACATCTCACCCTATCCCCCCAACTCGACGCACCGTACCCTTACGGTGCCATTTTCTGATTAGCATAAAGCAGAGGAAACAACGACGACGGCGGTGGAGGATGCAGTAATCGCAATCGCACGGCTGCCTGCTACTATTCATTCACTTGGGCACATAATGGGCGCCCTGCGCGCCAACATTATCGATAATCCGCTCCATCGGTCGTGTAAAATAAGGGATCAATGGTCAATCGCAAACGGCACACACATCCGCTGCGTGAAATGATGCTGCTGCTGTTGCCTCCCGGGGGCCTTCTCCCGATGCGTGCCCAGTTGCCGTCAGTGCATCCTCCTGACTGCCGCTGCAATCGTGATAGTGAACGGGGTAAACGGCGGCTAATAACAAGATTGTTGTTTATTTGTTTGTGCAGATTATGGGCAGGGCATGGGGGGAGGAAACTAATTGAATACAAACAAATCGCGCCTTCGACTGCGGCGCGCGAAATGCATTCGTCGTTTTTTGTCCCCCCCGACGAGGAATGCAGGGAAGCGGTGGTGTCCAGGCACGATTGGCAAAACGGAAGCGAGCGCAGTAGTATGGTTGTTGATAAACCACAATGCAATCAAATAAAACGAAACGTTCGTTTGCGATCGATCGTGCGGCAATCTTTCGAATAGTTCGAACTCATAATTCGATAAGGAAACAAGTGAAAATTTGAACTGAAACTTACATTTTCCACCCAATGAATTATGAAAATGGGAAAATATGATTTCTGAGTTGATTAATTAGTCATTTTTAAGGATCTTAAAAGAGCATTTTTTCTTACATTTTATGGATATTTTGAGTCTGTGTGCCTCATTCGTTTACTTTATGCATGATTTTTTTACGATTCATGTTATTTTAAAATCTATTTAAATGCACTGAATAAAATCTGATGGTTGAGTAAGTTTTCAAAATTGCAATAAAAATATAGGGAGCTTTTCCCTGTTCAGAACGTAGGCTGAAATTTCAAGCAGTCAAGTCAGCTGTTTGCATTGTATAGCAGTTTTCGAGCAGCTATCAAAGTGGGTATAATATACAGGTTGGCTTATCCCAAGGTGTATGTATTGCGAAGATTGATTTTTATCGCTTTTGCTAGGCGACATTGTGGGAGATCTGGGGATATGTCAATCCCTGCATACAAATTTCCAAAGTGTAGGTATATTTCGGAGTCTCATAGTCTGTTTTTATAACCAAATGTGAACGTCACTTTTTAATAGGACGGGTGAAAACTTCTTCTAGAATTTAATTTCGGGTAACTTAACTAATACACAAAACACTCCTTAAATCTTCATTTTGTTCACAACAAGTTCTTCAAACACATGAAATACTGCTAACTGTGAGCTAAATGAAGTCTGAACGACTTAACATCCATTTTTGTTTCGATACAACATCTTAGATAAGGAGACCAAAGTCTGCTACGGATGTGGTGCTATGAAAAACGATCCGTTTATATGCAAATTCATTTCATCCGGTCTATCAAATGGAGCTTTTTTTATACAGAAATTGGTTGTTCAATTATTTGGGACGAGATACACTTTGATTCCAGATTCCATCATCTGATCTCTATAATGCACCTTGGGATGAATGAAAAACACGACCTTGTATTGACATTTTTCGAGCAGGTACTCGAATCTAATTCTAGCTTTGAGGCTGAAATAATCTTGGCTGAAAATCGCAGGCTAGTTTTGTATATCGTTTTGTATGTAGTGTTGACATGATTTCAGCCGCCAACTGTCAAACTCCATATAAAAAAGCTGGCTAGTATCGTGAAAGGCCCCTTAATTAATAAATTTGTATAGGTCAAAATTACCACTAACTGTGGTATTCAAAACGCGTGAAATTCCTCTGATGCAAATCGAAGGTAACAGTGTATCTCAAGTATCATCGTAAGTGGTATAACGAAGTTTCAGCAAAATTATGTCTAATTTTCATATAATTTTGAATGAAGTGCTAGGTTTTATCAACACAATTAGTTAATTGATCTGAGTTCAATTCAACATTATAATTTTGTACCATTGAACATGGTTTTTAAAATTCGATCAAAAGGGATTTTTGCATTTTTTGCAATCACTAAAATTTGCTCGAATTTAAAAGATTACGTGCAGTGAAATCGCGTATACCGGGAAATATCAGTAGAATACCCATAGGCACTGCCCTTGAAACTCGGCACAACCATCACTTCCAACCGACTTTACACAATCTTTTTTTTTTTGTCACCACTAAGTAAAAAAGATACCTCTTTGTACTTAGCATGCCAGGCCGACCTTTAAATAGACAACCGTTTTATTGAACGACGATGTGCATCAATCCAAAAACGAACACGAATCTCTCTCTCTGCCGAACGAAAGTGATGATTGTTCGCTATCGCCAGACCAATGATCGAGAGCACAAACGGGGAGGGGTGAACGAAAGAAGAAAAAAAGCGATACAAAACGCAAAATATTAAACATAAATTAGGTCACCTCTCTTTGACGTGCAACAAAATTACGCAATACCAAACAAGCAGCCACCACCCACCCATAGAGAGGGTAGGGGGCTGAGAAGAAAGCGATGTGTTGTTTATCTTATCGCAAAAAAAGCCTTTGCCATGCCTTTCGGGTTGATGCATGCATGTACGATTTTTTTACTATCAAAGTGTGTTTGACTGAACACTGCTTGCAGCCGGCTTCAAGCCGGCTCAAACAGCAAGACTTGATGGATGATTTAAAGTACAGAACGGCGCAAGTAAATCGAAGCACGGGAAAAGCTGTCTAAGGACATGTACAGGTGGGTATAAAACAGTACAATGTCACAAACGATTAAATAAATCCAAGACAAGGTCCCGCCGCCACCACCAACAACACACACACACACCGAGAGCAGCAGCAGCAATCGGAGCACATCGTAAAGTTTGTGATTAAATTATTAGCGATCGAGCGAACCCATTATCGCGACACAGTGGCTGGCTGCTCGGCCACTTAATGTGTGCGGCGCGCGCGTCCGAATGCAACTTAATTGCTGCACCAGTTGCATTTCAGGTGACAAGTGTCCTGCCATGTGTGCCTTTTCTCAAGATGTTTTGTGGCAGCCAGTACGCACAAGGGCTTAGTTGAGTAATTATTAAGGCTTAAGTTAGTTGGTTAGTTGCTGAGGGCGCGCGTTACGCTCTCGTATTAGGGTGGTAGCGGCGGAGGTTCGCTTTCTTCTCTGTTTCTCTAATTACATTTCATGCTGTCACGTTATGCTGTGATTAAACCAGTTATTATTACTTTAATAACGGACTGAGCCGGGCAAATGCGTGCACACATTTAGTAGCTTAATGCTCATATCCACACACACAGAGCAGAATTATAACTGACATTGTAGGATTACTGTTTTTTTCAAAGCTTAGTCAATTAATAATTAATATTTAAATAAACAAAATTGAAATAAATTAAATTTAATTTATTTATTTTTAAATAAATATAATTCGAAATAGAAAATCACCAAGAAAAACACTTTCTTAGTGTTCTTAATTCCTTCCTACTCGCCAGTTCGACGGGTGTGGGACACTCGAATGCGCCCTTAATCGCACCCGTAACCGTAAGCACGCGGCTGGTGGTGGTGGTGGTGGTGCTAAAAAGCATCGGACAGGTTACCTTCGGGGCGTGCGAAAGGGTTGTAAAATATCGATTAATAACTCGTTCGGTGGGTTGTGCGTGGCGTGGCGAAGGGTGTGGTGCTGCCAGCGCAACAAAAAAAAACAAACCCGCGTACCAACATAGTGCGAACAGGTGTGCGGAACAAAACGCGTTCTGCCACCTTAGAAAACCTTCCCCCAATGCACCCAACCCGAACACAGCCGATCGGTCAGTCGCCGGGGAGAGAGAGAGAAAGAAAGAGAGAGCAAGTGGTGGTGCGAGATGGTAGGCGAGCGAACAACCATTAATTCATGTTTATTGCACTGACGGACAGATTAAAGCACCACTTTGTTTTTTGCAACCCCTCGGACCTCCCTCTCCCCCCCCCCCCTCCCACCACCTTTCACTAATCTGCTTGATCAGCAATAAAACACCCCAGAAGCAATATGCAGCAGCGTGCGCGCGCGCCCCCTTACACACTGACGTCGATGCACTTCGGTAGAGTGTGTGTGTGTGTCCACCCGGCAGACGGAACAAGTGCGTTAGAGAGCTTTTACAAAGATGAGGAGGGCATTAAGCTAACGGTACTGGGAAGCCAGTGCATTCATTTTCTAATTTTGATTTTTTTTTTTTCATTTCACAAAAGCAATCGCGATCTTTCTCCTAACGAGATTTAATGCTTCAATGTGAACACACACGAGAGCTGAGTGCCAGATTTCCTTAAATCGATAAAACTGTATCTGATATGCCTTCAAGCTACATACGGGCAAACACACATACACACTAGTGATGGGAAAAATGAAGTTTTTTGTCGGAATCGATTCCGGCTAGCTCCGCAGTTTTCTGGAATCGATTCCGGATAGTAGGTCCGGAATCAGTTTTCAGTATCGATTCCGGAATCGGCTCCAAAATTGATTCCAGTATTGGAATCGGTTTCAGAATCGACTCCGGAATCGGAATCGGTTCCGGAATCGGAATCGGTTCCGGAATCGGAATCGGTTCCGAAGTCGAAATCGGCTCTCGAATCGGAAATGGCTCCTAAATTAGAATCGGCTTCCAAAAGTCAGTTTTGGCATCTCCATAAGAATAGGCGTTTGGGTCCAATGATGCTACGTATTGACAATCGCAAAAAATCAAAATTTACTTGTAAACGATCCATTCTCATGGAGATTCCCGCACTAATTTCGCTTCTGAAACTACTTTTTTCAATCCAAGAACTAATTCCCATTCCGGAGCTAATTCTAATTCTGGATTCAATTCTGATTCCGTTATCGGGGCAAATTCCGATTCCCAGGTCAATTCCGATTCCAGAGCCGATTCTGTTCACGGAATCGTTTCCAGATCCGACTCGGGAATCGGCTCCGGCGTCAACTCCAGAATCGGCTCCGGAATCAACTCTGGAATCGGTTCCGGAATCGGCTCCGGAATCGGCTCCGGAATCGGCTCCGGAATCGGCTCCGGAATCGGCTCCGGAATCGGCTCCGGAATCGGCTCCGGAATCGGATCCGGAATCGGATCCGGAATCGGAATCAATTCTAGCATCGGAATCGGCTCCGGAATCGACTCCGGAATCGACTCCGGAATCGACTCCGGAATCGACTCCGGAATCGACTCCGGAATCGACTCCGGAATCGACTCCGGAATCGACTCCGGAATCAACTCCGGAATCGACTCCGGAATCGACACCGAATCGGAATCGAATCGACTCCGGAATCGACTCCGGATCTGGAATCGAATCCAGCATCGGAATCGGCTCCGGAATTGATTCCCAACACGATTCCAATTCCGAGCTCCCACCACTAATACACACACAACTCTTTGTATGATCGATCGCCTCCTCGGCATATGCAAAAAAAAACCCCGACAGATAGATATCGATAGATCAACATAATTTATGCTCGGGTCTGCAACCTAACAGCGCATTAAACAATAACAGTGCATTAGAATCGAAAGCCATCGTCAAGACGACAACGGCGTAGGCGTTTGTACGTGTATATGTGTATGTACTTGTTTTGTACAGCGTTTTGTACTTTGCAAGAGTCGGTTTTGTGTGTGCGCTTTCAGTTTGCTGCCCTGTGGCAACGGCCATTGGTACAAGCTCAGTCATAAATATCAACACATCGGGACACCCGTTCCTTCCTTCGAGCGGTGTGTAGAGTTGTTGTTGGTTGGGGACGTTCCTTGGCCACATAAATATTGCTGGGAAAGGACACAAATCTGTCGTGTGTTAGTCCAGTGGGCGCTGCTGAAAGATCTCACTGCAGATAAAACCGTGTTAAAAGGGGAGCTACACATGTTTAAAAAATCGCGGAGGAAAAAGAAAGATCACTGCACAATTTTGTTCTTTTGCATTACGATGATTTTGCCTACAGGACTATATTACTTTTGAATAATAAAAAATAATATTCTTCAAATACCAGTATAAGCACGGAAACTAACCATTGCCGTAATTCGCCATTTCTGCCCCCGACGGTGTGTTATAATCCAGTGGGTGAAGCATTGAAATGGCACAGTATTGAACCAGACACTTTCTGATCGTCTCAACACGAACTTGTAGTACCTTTACCGCTTTACTTGTATTGCTGACACTTTCGGAACGTATCACGGTAACGAAATCACATAACTCAATGCCGGCGCAACGGTATCTCAGGAGAAGATTGCTAGAACTTCCATTAACTCTATCATACGAAGCGCGAAAGAACTGCACCACATAACATTCCAGCAACAAGTTTATCCACTGCTGCTATTACTACTACTATTACTACGAAGGAAGAAAAACACACGCCTGAAGAGTAAATCGAGATGGTTTAGATTGCGCGCGATCGGTTCACGATTATTATCACTTATAACACCTTCCCACAGTCAACGCGTCTTACAGGTGATTTTCTCTTTTTGGGTTTGGTTTTTTCTATTTCACTGGTATTTCGCCACCCGGTGTGGGAATGGTTCGTTCTTCAATCGCTATGACTCGGCACGATTTGCTATAATCCTTTCCCGGTCGCGGATTGGAATCCCGCATAGCTAAGAGTACGATATCACGATGATAATTGGATTTCTTCTCCTCGAATCGGGTGAAGGCAATTCAGTTTTTTTTTTTGTGTGTGGAATATCTTTACGAGCGAACAAAAAAGGAAACTCCAACATGATGATGATAGCGACGAACACGGCGATGATGATGATGATGATTATATTGAACGTTTGTCTAGCTTATGTTGTGAGATTCTAACACACACGGTACGAAAACCCGGTAGCTGCGAATGCTTCTTTACAATCTCATTTGCACTGGTCGTGATTTTGTAACAGGCAAGCAATCTATACACTCTTTACAACACCCTATGTAATTTTTTTGTACACTTCTGCTATGTAAGATCCGTTTTTTATGATCATTTTGAAGCAGAAAATCCGGATCAAAATTGATACAAACGTTTGTTTGAAGTCAAATAAAACGGCCACAGAACATGTCTAATGCCGAGACGACTGCATAGTGTCATCCGGAAAGAATCGGCCTGATGTACCGCAGGTCGTATGTTCAACTCCCATCATAACTCCAAATTTGTTAATTACGATTAACTGCTAATTGCAGAATTAGTTTTGTGGAGGAGTGTGTAAAAAAACTTTCAATGGCGTTGGACAATTAAATTCTTTCATCAAAAACCCTTCAGCAACAAGTCAGGATCAAACCATGAAATGATCATGAACAGTCCAAATGATGCTTACGCAAACGATTGTCTGTCTGAAATAACAGATCTTAAAAGAAGTCATCTCCACTACAAACTACTACTCCAACATTATGAGATTTTAGCACAAAAACATGATGCAAACTATGACAAAAACAAGGATGAAACAACAGAAACACCTTGTTTTGAAGGATAGCAGCAACACGCACCAATACTATCGGAGAAAAGTGTGAACTAACAAAACCGGCTAAACACAGATGATGACAAACATCCCAAAAAGACAGGCTTTTCGCGGGCGATCGTTGCAGATGTCCAATTTTACACTGGCGATCTGTAGCTTCCAATACCGATAGCAGAGATACCAAGGGAACCGGATAGTGGAAGCATTTTTGAACACGGCTTCAGAAAGGTCGTCCTACGCCCCGAGGTAACACGAGTCAAAATCATATAAACTTTATCGCTTCATTCAACAACGCGGGGTTCAGCGAATGCTTTTACGACAACTGGCAATCCTTCTGGTTGCAACACACATTCTATCGTAAGGTGAAACATACAAGCGAAAAGGTTAGCATAACATGTCCTTCTGTATTTTCTGATTGCAGCTTTCCCTGTAAATGAGCGTCTAGTAACCAACTGGTTCCAATTAGAGCGTGCTTGATTTGTCCCTGTGTAATTAGGATTGATAGAGATAGAGCCGAAAATCACAACAACTGGGTGAGAGCTAATCGGCTTCCCGACTAATCACAGGCCCGAAACCAGAAGGCAATCCTTATTAACAACAAACTCCTAGGCATTATTATTGCCCACACGGTTTGATGCTTTAAAATGCGAACAAATTTTATTACAACGAAGGTTATCGCAAAAGACGGGCAGTTGTGTCGCCGGGGGTTTGCGAACGGAACTGGGACCATTTTTTACGCAATAAATCAACAAGAGGTCAACCAACTTCTCCATTTAGCAACCGGGTGTATTCATCGCAGTGCTATTCGCAAATTTTGGTTTAGGGTTTGACCGGGAGAAGGTTTGACAGTGAACTATGATCTTTTCCATATGAGATACAGGGCTACCGCAAGGTCCTTTGTCACTTTTGCAATGATTTTTTGTACACATTTCCAAATATTTTGAATATTATTCATATCATTTAAAGACATTGAAACAGAATAGGAATTGAAAGAAAATTTAAAGGATTTTAGCGCAACCATTTCGCACAAGTACAACCATTACAACAAAAAAAAGGCCAAACACACAATCTGACTGATAATTTATGGCGCCGACACACCACCACCATTAGTGAGGCTCGCGAGAAAGATGTTCTAGCACACAGCAACCAAAGAAAAAAAAAAGACTACGCCACGAAATAACCACGTCTATGCAGCCCCCTATTCCGTCCCTGGGCAGTGCAAAATGATAAAGCAGAGCAAACCATTTCGCAGCTTTCCCTTCCCGTGCCAGTTGGGGGAGTGTGTTCCATTGCTCCAAATCTTGAACTTGTGTTATGAAGGGTGAGGATGATTTATAGGTCGCTCAACAACGGCAGCGAACATTCGCATCTGCACACTCCCTAAACGCTTCCAATTAGTTCCAATCGTGATTTACTTTCGGTAATGACGGTACACGGTAATAAGAAAAAACGAAACGTAGCAATTAGAAAAAAAAATGGCGTACTGGGAGAAACCCGTGCCAAAAAAAAAAATAGCTTGATGTGCCAATACATCATGTGAGTGTTTAGATTTTCCATTCCCCGCTTGTGATTGGTCTGATAAGATTTGAGAGAAAATTTGCACATTTCCAATCACAATTCCAAAGAAAACAAGGGTGTCAACAAAAAAGTGATCGATCAGCGAGGAAAAAAATGCAAAATTCGCGACAAAATGTGAAACGATCATTTTCGGTTTCCGGTCATTGACACACACACACACATACGCGCAGATATTGCAAAAAAGAAGGTTTAGAACTCTAACTCGCAACAAATAACACAAACTCCTTCCCATCCCATTGGAAACACAATCCAGGGGGAAAGGGGGGAAGGGTCGCTTTTGCTGCACTTTTTTTCGCCTATCACCCCCCCCCCCCCCACCCCGCTCTCTCTCCTATTTATCTCTAATGTCAATACGAAAGGCAATCAAAATAAACAAAATCCGTATCCGTCCTTTCCCTCCTTCGCATGATGATGATTCTCTCCTTTCCCTTGTGCATCCCTTTCCTTCTCTAGATGTGCGCTTCAAGGTAGTAGAGGAGTGTTGTGTTATGTTGGTGCCTTCTGCTCGTTTCGTTTACGATACACACAAAGTAAACAAATATTCGGTACGCGCCACCGAAGAGACGACCGACGACGACGCCACCGACTCACGCACTCACTCTCACGCGAGTGCGAACGAGCGCGACCGGGTGCGAGTGTTGTGTTGTGGTTGGGTTTTTTTTTTGTCTTCCCTTCTACAACTTTATTCCACCTTCCCCTAGCTACCACCACCTAACGCCAGAGAGCACATACAAACGCTACTACACCGCTGTTTTTTCCTTCTATGCGCGGCAAAAGGGGGCGTTAAATAGTGCGCAAACGGGGCTGTTGGTGGTGACGCCGCCGCACACCAGAATCGAATATCTGTTCTAAATCACGTTTTGTTGATGCGGTTCCGCGCGGGCCAGTGATCTTGTCCGCGGAGTGGGGGACAAAACACACCGCCCACCGGGAAGGGAAAGGGAACACGGCGCACCGGAATCAAACATTGATGATCGATACCGTGTGCGCGAACCAAACCCGCAGCAAGACGGGCGCGCGCTCGACTGGCCCAGTGGCGCCAGAGTCTCCCGCCATGCGGTCCCCTTTCCCTCCTTTCCCGCAGGCCACCTTTAAGATGCGTTGCCCCCGCACACACACACGAGCACACGGGCACGCGTATCGAAATTCAAGAAGCGAGAGAAGAAAATGAACGTTCATTCTTCAACGATCGACACCATCATCATCATCATCATCATCATCATCGTCATCTTCATCAACATGCGTATGTGTTCTTTTTTTCCTTTCCTCTTCCTCTTCCTTTCTCACCCTCTCGCGATCCGGAGGCTTATTACACAGCGAAGGTGGAGAACCGCTAATCGATTTCGCAACCGATCGGCAACCTCCACCACCGCTAAACACTCACTCTGATTTGTTTTTTTTTTTTCTCGGTAAATTCTAACTCGATTCGCGAAACTAATAAGACCCCTCTCGTTCTCTCTCCCTCTATTGATCTTCTATCCAATGCATCAACAACAAATAAAACCAACACGAAAGAAAGGAGAAATCCAATTGCAATTCCATTAGCGCATTAGAAAAGCGGTTCTAGCACAACAGCCAATCCACTTCACAATCACTGTTTTGTTGTTTTTGCTTCCTGCACCGCGTCCCTGTGCTAATTGAACTCAATTTAAATCTCCAGCTGTGCGCAATGTCTCGAGATTTTGCGCATCTTGCGCGGGCAATTAACATCATTTTTTTGCAGCAAATTTTTTACTTTTTTAAAACACAACGAAAAGCAATTTTTTGTTTAAACAGCATCAAACAAGGAACGCAAACACAAAACATAAAAACATTCACTCCCGGCAAGGAACGCACTCTTCGCGACGGCAGCAGTAGCAGAGCACCGACGACGATGCGACCTATACGCAACGCGATCGAATCGTGAACTGATTGGCGTTAAACGCCGTGCACGCTCGCTCGGCTCAGAAACCTTCGCAGGCTCTCTCTCTCCGCGCACCATTCGTTGTCGCGGGGACACATCTCGCGCTTGCCTGCCGCGCGTTTGGTGTGTGGTAAACAACAACGCCACCGAGAACGCGTGCTTTCTTTCTCGATCGCTCTCACTCAGTTGAGATTCGACCACAACCGATACTACCACAAACCACCGCGCGCGATCGATCGCGAAGTCGCGCGCAAGTCGGATCGATCACACGTGTAACAAGGGTGCGCATAAAACCTATTCCTTCTCTGCTTTTCCTTAAAAGCTTGCCGTTATGTACGGGCAGAAGGGGAAGGCGAAACAACTCCCTTCGCGTGTGCTTCCTGTCCGAGATCCTGGTGGCGACACGCGCATAACGGGAAGCCAGCGCCTCGCCACATTCGTCACAAGGAGAGCATAAAAAGGGGGGGGGGGGGGGGGGGGGGGAAACAGTGAGCAACACACAATACTTTACACGCGTAGCATCGTTGCTTTCTTGACCCTACCAGAGGCCCTCCCTTGAGGGACCAAAGATTGATCGCGTTTACGCGCTTTGATGGCAAATCGAACCTCCAGAGCGATGGGGTGGTGGTATATGCGCCTTTCCCCCCACTGTGTCCGTTCGTGCGTGCGTGTGTGCCACCAGCAAGAGATCGAGCGCATAAATGTGTGACCCACGCTAGAGAGAGAATAGGAGCCGATCGGCTTCGTTTCCCCCATCCCTACATGAGCCACCCATCCGACACAGACGACATTCGAAGCGCGTCAAAAGGTAAAGGAATTTCCGGCCACGAACAATCCCACTCGCTCGCGAGGGATGAAAATTGCAAGCAATTTGTTCGTGCGATACGTGTGTCGAAAAGCATTTCTATTTTAGAGCGAGCCAACATTTTTTTTATTGATCAACAAGTGGACAAATGTTTTATTTCTGATGCATCGAAAGCCTTTCTGTTTTTTTCCATTGTTAATTTAAGAGACGTGTTATAAGTCTAAAGAGTTTATTCAATTGGATTTGTATTTCATTTTATATTTTGCAATTCCAATACGTTGGAGCGGTGGCACAAATGATTTTTGATACTATTTATGTCTTGTTTTGGCAGTTGGGGGCTTTTCGGCTCTTTTTCATATGGAGTTTGACAGTTTGACACATGTTTGAACGTTAGCACTTTACGCCAATGTGATTATTTTTTTCGACTAAAGCATAAATAATTTGTCAAGAATGGTTAAACACAGTTTGAAATATGGAGTATGGCAGATGGTGACTTGAACACTCCATACGAAACCAAAAGCCCATCTGGATCATTTCAGCCGCAGATTTTCAGCCTAAAAATATGTAAAAAAAATCAACATTCAACATGATATCATCCGTATCAAACAGTAAAATGGAAAACAAAACGATTTTTGAAATCCAATAAGACCGAACGCAACTGTCAATTGAGTATTAAAAAAAATAAACTCAATTAGTTTAAAGGGAGCAATTGACAGATTATTACGATTATTTCATTACGTTCAGTTCAGATTATGGCAAAAGATCACATGTACAACCAAAATCAGATCTGCTCGAAAGCCTTGTATACACAGGAGTTTGTAAAGTCATATAAAGAAAATTAATTTTAGGTTAAAAGAATTTCTGCATCAACTTATTCAATGTTGTGACTACAAGCATCCGATACTTACAAGGTTCGTTAAGCCATCTCAACACCATCAACAATTAAATCGCAATTCAATAACTATCGGAAAGCGAATGTTTTCTCATTGGTTACTACTACTCGGGGGTGTACGGTTCGCGACACACATGACAATGTTGAATAGGTAAAGAGTTACTACACAGATTGGAAATGAAGATGACTGTTGTTGAGCACGCTAGAGAAAAAACCCTGTAGCCTAACAAGTCAAGTCTTTGCTGCAATTGTTCGGTTCGGTTGAGAATCGATTCGGTACGGCCGTGTAGCAGCTGACGTATATATTGAGTGAACCACCAGGCAGACCCGATGATATGAGCATTAAATACCAATAATAACATCAATATGATATCAGCATTTTTTATCAAATGCTGCAAAAAAGATGATTTGTTATTAGTTTACCAAGTTACTTCTTGAAATTAATTATCCAGAAACAATTTTGGTACATTCTGCTTCGTTTCTTTTTAACAAGCAATGATAAAAATACAGTGAAATAAAAATAATCCATCATTCTTCTTCTTCTTCTTCTTCTTCTTCTTTGGCACAACAACCGCTATCGGTAAAGGCGTGCCTGTACCCTCTAGTGAAGTGAGATTGGCTTTCAGTGACTTATTGTTACCATAGCAGGATGGTCAGTCAGTCCAACATATGGAGACCAGCTTATCCATCTTTAGATTAACAAATTCATTACCAATGCATTCAAAATTTAAAAAAAAAACCAGTAACTAAAAATAACCCATTTTTCTTATTCAAAATATTAGCTCCTTCATTTAACATAAACAAAATACATTATTTTGAAATCTACAAACTCTCTCAAAATGCATGGACCTCTACCTCTAAATACATTTATAAAGTCTATTAAATGTCAGAACAATTCTAGCAAGTATGACCATGGCTCATTTTCCATAAGCTCTCTCCAGAAACACTGGCTGATTTATAAAATATGTATCAACAAAATCAATTGCGCGCCCATGCACCAAACCATAATATTATTCAAGCCCCCCTTTTTGCAGGCTTCCCCCAGGCACGGGAAAAAAAATCATCCCGAAATAACAGATGAAGAAACCCAACCATATGTGTACACAACACACAACAGAGCAAAAGTCACTTTGGCTCGCGCTGCAGTTAATGCTGTCCACCGCCGCCCCGCACTGTGATTCCATCGCATGCTCTATATGCTGCGAATTTTGCACTCCATAAGATTGTTCCGCGTAGGAAGATCGGCTCCGCCGTTTTTTGCTGGTTTTTTTCTTGTCGCCATGGAGGCACACGGGGCAAAAGCAAGGCGCAATAATCCTCACGTTGTGAAGCAACTCAATCCCAAATCATGGCAGCGGGATCGAAAAATAGAGTCTGCAAACGCAAAACGCTCCAGCAGCGCTAATGGCCGATCGGGAATCGGTGTTAGACAAACAGCGTTCTTTCCACCTTTTGTGCAGTGTGGCGCGCGCGTGCACGATCGCGGTCCTATTTGCGACCCCCTGTTCCACGGCTTCCATCGGCGTTTGCTTCAATACACAGGCCGCACATCCCCAATCGTTCTGCGTCCCGAGGGAGGTTGGAGGCTGGAGAGTTCGAAGCACTTTATCTGTGGCTCATGATCGATCTGTGGATTCAGCTGTGATCCTGGTCTGTGTATGGTTGAGTTGGTTGAGGCGGCTCGTTGGTTGAGGCGGCTCGGCTGGGGGACTGCGAGGCTTAGGAGCGTGATCGAATTGCCGTGGCGTGGCGAAATGGAGCGCGCAATGGAATCGTTGCATCAGAGATTTATTCTAGGTTTCGTACTTCTGCAGTTTCTTTTGCACGCGAGTTGCATTTCCCCTTCGTGCCTGTTCTCGCTGCTCTCCAGGGAGCAATCCTAGCCTTTGAAGTTGAGTAGCGCGATGGTCTGCGATCAGGGGTCCTTTTTTGTTCCACGTTTAATATTATTTTCACTGTACAATTACGAGTCGAACAGGCTTGATTTAATTTGTGCGTGATGGGAATAATAGAAACGTATTCTTTGAGAGCTATCTAGACCTGAACATGTCAATCAATAGCAAATAGATTCAATATAAGAGAAAAAATGGTCAATTCAAATAAAATGGCCATTTTGTAATACGGGAACCACCAATAAAAATACAATAAATAAAAATGCAAAAAATATTGGCAAAATTCAACAAGGATATCCCGATAAGTACAAGAGATAACTGAAACAACCCAAAATTGTTAATTTACACTTTTTGGAAACTAATCGATAATTGTAATCAACATTTCATACATATTTTTGGACATATGAGAAAGCATAACCATGGGCATATGAACACATATTTCAATTATTAAACAACATATACTTTATTTAAGACTGAAATAATTTAGCATAAAAATTGAAGCAAGTTTGGCACTTGTTTTTGTAAGGCCATGCCAAAAAATGTTGACATTTTATGGTTCTGTTGACATAATCATGCATAGCCGACCAATGTTGTGCCATATGGAGTTTGATCTCGATGTAAAAACAACCGTCTAGAGTTGTAAAGCCTTCCAATGTTTGAAAATCAATCAAATCATAAAACAAGATCATATCTCCAACAACCATCTAGCGATCTTTGATCCCGTCTATATTCTACGCACTCAGCTACATAGTATCGCAGTTTGCAGACGATTCGTTCAAATGCGCCAGGCCGAACAGTCATCACACAATCTCAGCGACATGAGCGAACTGTTCCACCCGTCTACACACCTTTGCGTTACAAAACGCATAAATCACAAGCGCCCCATCCCGACGGCAGTGACAGGTCCGCGCGCGGACATCCCGCCACCATTGCGTGTGCGCGCCGCCGCCCATCGTGTATGCGCATAAAACGTGCGTTCACATACACAGCCGTTGAATGCAGGGCCGTCGTGTGCATCATGCGCGCACCAGCATCAACAACCCCGTCCCATGACGAATGTGGTCGAAGCGACAAAAAATGAACCTCAACCAGCAGGCGCTCAGAACGAACCAGAAGAAGTGAAAGCACCACTCAATGCGCAAAGAAAAGGACATCTAACGTACTGGAAGAACAACGATTCTCGGTGCTGATCGGTGGTGCACCGATGGTGCCCGGTAAGAGAAAGAGAGATTGTGTGTGTTTGTGTCACCACACATTAGTGGCGACACTGGCCAGCGACAAAAAGCAGCAACTGTCGCAAACATTATGCCAGCGGGCAGCCGAGCCAATCGCAACGGATAGGCGCACGGCGCTAAACACGGCGATGCATTTGGGCGACGATCATCGTTTGGCTAGCCCATCCATCCCGGCGAGAGAGAGAGAGGTCAATGATATTGATGCGGGCAATGCATGCAACTGCACGCTTTCGCAGTAAAAAAAACGGAGCAGCGATCGTCTTGGCGTGTTGGGTGTTGTTGATGTTTTTGAGTTTTGGGGTCTCCCCACAGTTAGGACGCAGCATTTCGTAAACATTCAACGTTTCGTTCGCGCTTGTCACAACAGCAACACACGAGGTGTATGGTTCAAGAGTGAGAGTGCCTTTTATGGGTATTGTAGAGGTTTCCGTCCAAAAAAGAATAATTAACATTATGTTGAACATGTACAATGGACGCAACACGTTTTTATTTTGAGGAACAATAAAAATTTAATTGCTTATTGGACTCACGGATCGACGTATACATGATAAGGATTCGTGTAGAAAAGTAATTATTTAAAAAAGAAGATCAATTGCGAATCAATTTTTACTTATGATGCTTGCAGGGAAATCTCAAGTAATAAAACGGTGAAAGGAAGAAGCAAGATAAAGCCTACAGTTTTACAAATAATTTACAATAAGATTGACTGTTTTATTAGATTATTATTGGAAACTAGCAAGTAGGAATATTCGACTAGGAACTACGAATATTCGTTGTTTTAAACCATACAAAACTATTAAAAATTGTATTTTTTTTAATTCCAGATACCAGCAAGCTTTCTTTAACATGAACATCACTAGAACTATATCGTGATAACAAGTAAAATAAGCCAATACGGATCGCCTATCACAATATGAAGCGCAAATGACATGTTGGTTGCAACCATTTTTTATCACGATACTTGATGTTTTCATCCATAAAACTGAAGGTTTTAAGCAAATGAGTACATTTAAAGGAAAAATAAAAGAAAATAACGAACGAAAGAATCAAAGTCTGCACTAAACTATCAATTTCTCATCATTTTGAAGACCAACTAAACGATTGTTTTTGAATTCGAGAAAAATTGTCCAGTCAATAATGCTAAGAAAAATGTATCGTTTTCCAGAATTTTGGGTTTTCAGGTTGTCTCCGAAATACGCTATTGATGCGGACCAACAAAAAAAAATGCGTAATTCGAATTTTATGGTTTTCAACCAAACATTTTCGTGTAGTTTTGCCTCAAGTGATTTGATTTAGTCATTGTGGTCCTTTTCGTTTTAAGTTGGTAAGCTGAAATTTCAGCCTGTCAGCTGTTTGCATTGTATAGCAGTTTTCGAGCAGCTATCTAAGTGGGTGTAATATACAGGTGAACTTATCCCAAGGTGAATGAATTTGAAGGCTGATTTTTATCGCTTCTTCTTCTGAATAAAGATTTTAAGAGTGTTTTGAGTGTTCGCCAAGCCTCCAGAAAGCTTGTTTGAACAAAAGTTTTCACCCGTCCTGTCAAAAAGGGATGTTCAAATTTGGTTATAAAAAAATGCTATGAAACCACCTGAACTACATGCACTTCGATTCTGGATTCTATCACCGGATCTCTTGAATGCACCTTGGGATAAATGTTAACACCACCTTGTTTTGCCATTTTTCGAGCAGGTAACTCGAATCTAATTCTAGCTTTGAGGCTAGAATAATCTAGCCTGAAAATTGCAGGTTAGTTTTGTGTGTGGTTTTGTATGGAGTGTTTACACGACTAGAATCGTGAAGGACCCCATTATTGAAAAATAATTATCTGATAACATCCTGACCGATGATTACAATGTTAAGATTTCTAAAATTAGACCAGAAAAGAATGTATTCTACATTTGATAATGTATGTAATCAGTCTATCAGTTAAAACGAAATAGGTCCTCTGGTAAAAAAGCTCTTGTACTATCGTAATTGTACATAGCGGGTAGTAAGGTACAGTCTTCCCCGAGTTACGCGAATAATGCGGCATTCCGGAGACATACGCGTAACTCGGATTTTCGCGTAAGTCGAATATCACGTTTTGCAGCCAAAGTATACTTGATTAATATATTTTTTAATTTAATTTCGTTCATTGGTGTAATTTATTATTTATTTTATGCAATTTTTGTAGAAAATTCGGTTATTTCTGTCTTATTAGTGATTTTAAACGTTTGAAAAAAAATGCAAAATATTTTTCATTTGACGTTTCATAGAGAAAATTGTACTGATTTGACATATGAACTGTCAAAAATCAAAATTCGCGTAACTCGAGTGTCGCGTAACTCGGGGAAAGACTGTACATCATTAATGATCATAGTCATTAAAATTGAATTTAAAAAAATCGTCTTTAACTATCAACAAAACACACGATATCCCCTTGATATGTCAGTATTTACCCTGTAATTCCATAACCTTTTAGATGGACTTAAGAAAAATCTATATAAACAGAGGAAAACATCATTATCTGTTGCTGCCTATCCAAAAGCCACTTCGCAACTCTTATACCTTTCATATAAACACCTTGATTGTTTGTTATCTTCTATCTGCCAAACGCAACAACGGTTCAAAGTTGATGATTTGAAGGGAATGTGTTCTACAATCTTTTTGTATCACACAAACCAAAATTTTGACCCAAATAACAGTTCATAAACTAACAACAACTTGCCCGATGTTGAAAAGATTCATTCCCACTATATTTTGAAACGAATCATAGAAAGGATGTTTCTTATTTTACAAAACAAAAGTCGATTAAAAGCTTACATACTGCTTTATTTGTACAGAACAGTTCAATTGAAGTGATCTCAACCTATTTATGTCCTTCCATTCGCTTCCAGTTCCAGCGCGTCCCTATGCATTCCTTCACGTTCCTGCGTATACACACACACACTCCGCACACGCGTAACTCGAGCAGTTGTGATTGTGCGTATCTTGTCCCTTTTTTGTACGATATCCACCGAAAACCGGCCGCTTCCTAATCCGGAACAAATTGACTCCCGATAAACGCTCGATCACTTATCTGGCGCCGGTCGGGAAAACCGGGCTCATTTCATCACGCACACACCAGGCGCGCACACGCACAACAGAGCTCATTGCTGGGAGCATCGATGAAGAGAAAAACGGTGGAAACGTCGACCGGATCGACTCGACTTACTCGCTGGGCTCTCGGCACGCTTTGACCGCTTTAAAACGCACTGGGATCGTTCGTCATCTCAAGAGAGCGAGTGATAGGGGGGGAGTGTTGATGAGGGCCCAGACATACAAGATGTTGTCCCACCCCTCACCTCAAAGGGTGCATTGAAATGTTGTGCGAAGGTGGAGTGTGTGCATTCGGTGCATGTTTCTGTTTTTGGACCGAGGCGCCGCTCGCTGGCTGGTTCGCGAAAAACAGGTCAGGGGAAAATGCATGCCACCGCCGCCCGTCGTTATCAGGTGTAGAACAGCGCACTTGTTTAGCGATGCAGGTCTGGTGCGCCCAGTGGCCCTTTTCGAACATAACTTATCTTTGCAACACGCCCTCAGAGCGGGCAAACACACATGCGAGTCGTGTAGCGTTGGTTGGCACATTAATAATATTTTGCAAAAGAAAAATGGCAAAATGAGCATAAAATCAACGCTTAAAGTGACACCCCTTCGTTCGCTTTTTTTTCCTGCTGCAACGAAAGAGCCCCCACACAGCCTCAATAGTAAAAGCAAACAAGCAATGCTAAATATGGGACGATAAAAACAGCTTTTTACTGTGTTTGTGTACTTTTCCCCCATCCTAAACAGCAACAAACACCATAAAAATACATAATCTAATCTTCACTGCGTTACTCTAACCCACTTGCAAAGAGGATGGGAAGGTGGAAGGGGGTTAGATCGTTCGTTCGTGTTATCATTAAAAAATCATCGCATCTTAAGCACCGACACTAAACGATGCGCCTGTATCGTGTCACGTAAGTGCACGACAAATGGGAACATTAGGGCCAAACGGGGGCCTCCATCAGCCAGCCAAACCACGCGCTCGCTCCGCGCTTTTGCATCATGTGTGTGTGTGTATCGCGGTCGCGTGGCATGCACATCCCGTGGAACCAGCGGACGCCTCTTCAGCGAGCGCACCAGACACAAGAGGCTGAGGTGTCTGTGGGGCATAATAATCGACCATAAATGATACGATCAAGCTGATGACAGTCGCATGCCTGGGGATCGGGGGGCGAAGAAAACAGACTCATCATCATATGCTTGTGACTATGCTCTGTCCTGTTCCGTTTGCAAGATACTGCCAGCGATCGGTTGCCTGCTAACACACACACACAGGCAGTGAAGTGCAGCAACATAAGTGTACGCGCGCACCTTCATAACGGGGCAACACAACCAACGACGCGCTGCTCCTAAACAGGGCCATTTACACAGTTACTTTGGATCCGACAAACAGGTGTAGAAAGTGGCGAAGACACTCGTGCGGAAGGGCATATCGCTGCCACTGAAGAGGAAGAACGGGAACGCCGAGAATTGCCGTCAGGCCGGCGACTATGTCTTGTTTTTCTTTTTCCACCGATCGAACACCGATCATTTTCCTCTAGAGTGTTGGGACTTGGGACTTAGTGATGGGAAAAATGAAGTTTTTGTCGGAATCGATTCCGGCGAGCTCCACAGTTTTCTGGAATCGAATCCGGATAGTAGGTCCGGAATCAGTTTCCGGAATCAGCTCCAGAATCGAAATCGACCATTCAGGAATCCGGAGTTGGTCCAGGAATCGACTCCAGAATCGGAATCGGCTCCAAAATTGATTCTGTAATCGGCTCCGGAATCAGAATCGGTTCCGAAATCGGCTTCGGAATCTGTTTCGGAATCTGCTCCGAAATCGGAATCGGTTCCGGAATCGGCTCAGGAATCCACTCTGAAATCGGAATTAGTTCCGGAATCGGCTCCAGAATCGAATCCGGAATCGGCTCCAGAATCGGCTCCGAAAACGCTCCGGAATCGGCTCCGGAATCGGCACCGGAATCGGCTCCGGAATCGGGATCGACTCCGAAATTGGTTCCGAAATCAACTCGGAATCGGCTCCAGAATTGATTCCGGAATCAGCTCCGGAATCGGAATCGGTTCCGAAATCGGCCTCGGAATCGGATCCAAAATCGGATCTGGAATCGGCTCCGGAATCGGCTCCAGAATCGTCTCCGGAATCGGCTCCAGAATCAGCTCCAAAATCGCTCCGGAATCAGCTCCGAAACCGGCTCCGGAATCGAAATCGACTCCGAAATTGGTTCCGGAATCAACTCTGAATCGGCTCCAGAATTGATTCCGGAATCAGCTCCGGAATCAGAATCGGTTCCGAAATCGGCTTCGGAATCTGTTTCGGAATCTGCTCCGAAATCGGAATCGGTTCCGGAATCGGCTCAGGAATCCACTCTGAAATCGGAATTAGTTCCGGAATCGGCTCCAGAATCGAATCCGGAATCGGCTCCAGAATCGGCTCCGAAAACGCTCCGGAATCGGCTCCGGAATCGGCACCGGAATCGGCTCCGGAATCGGGATCGACTCCGAAATTGGTTCCGAAATCAACTCGGAATCGGCTCCAGAATTGATTCCGGAATCAGCTCCGGAATCGGAATCGGTTCCGGAATCGGCCTCGGAATCGGATCCAAAATCGGATCTGGAATCGGCTCCGGAATCGGCTCCAGAATCGTCTCCGGAATCGGCTCCGGAGCCAACTCCGGAATCGGAATCGATTCCAGCATCGGAATCGGCTTCGGAATTGATTCTTAACACGGAATCGGAATCGGGTAGGTCCGATTCCGAGCTCCCACCACTACTTGGGACCAATCTTGTGAAGGGAGTGAGTGTTTGGGTGATAAAAAAAAGTACACAACTAAATGCTTTCCACGTGCCACACGCCCGGAGGACCCTTTCTTTACTCGACACTTTCTAAACCCTTTCTTGGGTGTCCAAACGAATAAAAAAGAAGCTGCCAGAAATGAGCATTCGAGACATGAAAGTAACATAAACATAACAGAAAGAACCCTTTTTTATCCCATGTACATGTACATGTGCCAAACGAAAAGGCCCACATGATCGGGGTTTAGTGAGATGGAAACCATTTCCTTATTAAATTATGCACCACAATCCGAGTGAAAATCTCAACCACCGTTGAAGAAGCTCAAATTGTAACAGCAGTAAACACACAACGATAAGATCACTTCGTAATGAGGAGCGATTTGGGAGTGAACTTTCGGGCTTTCGGGGGATGTGTTGGCGTCCTCACACCAATATAAAATGCGCCCCGCACGGACTTCTAAATCGATCTTGGCGATAAAGCAATTTGCTGCAATAGCTTCCGGCGGCAGTAACAGCTTTTCGCACTGGAGAAGGAAGGATGTTACATTTTCCTTCGAGCGGGAGCCGGGATTGCAACTCGAGTGGGTAAGTTTACGACCGATTGCTTCCTTTCCTGCGTTATGAGGGAGTTATGACGGTTAGCAATGGGGTAGAGGTGATAGGAGGTCCGAGATTCCAAAGCGATAAAAAAGGGAACCCTCTCCGGCCATAACCTAGCGCAACGTAGGACGTTGGAAATGAATGATCGAGACCAGAGGGGGCAGCGCACAACGCGAGTTGCAACGCGTGACAAGCCACACAGCAGCTCCAACTCTCTCTGTGTGAGTGTGTGCTGTGTTTAATATATTTATAAAGCACTTAAAAGGAAACGGCTCCATCATAATCTTACGGTCCTGTGACGAGCGAACGCCACAAGAAGTGCGAGAGACGGAAAAGCAACAAAAAGCAAAGAAAAGAACGTTCGCAGACTGTATAGCACACACACGGACTGCATAAGGCACCGCCGCCGGGTCGCTTGGGGGTTGGTTGGTGAACAGCAATATCAACAGACAAACCGCACCGTGTCCGAACGAATCCCCACAAAACGCTCCCTCCTCTCCCTCTCTCCCGGTATACGTTCCACTTCTTGGGCGAACTTTGGCAGATGAATCGAAAGTAACGGTAGCGCGGCAACAGACAGCGACGTATCCAAGAAAGGGCGCAAACGTTGCGGGGCTCGATGATGCTGGGACACAAGCGATGTGCTGCAGCTGTGCAGCAATACGCTGTGCGCACTTCGAGCAGTTTTTGGATGCATAAATCCGACTACATAAAATGCGCCCGCGTTTGGTGCGAGGAATGGCGAAGGGGTTGTTTTACGACCGATTAGACTGTCAAGCACAGTTTGTTTGGAAAACATATGATTTTATTTCTCTATGCAAGCGCAAGGGTAGATGGGGGCTGTGGGGCGTATATTTGCACACTTACTATGTCATACCGTCGTGTGTGAGAAATGATGGAACGTGCGCTAAATGGCAATTAAATGTACTAAAAATAAACTTTAAATTCAATCATTGAGTGATAGCGCTGAAAGCGAGCTTTTTAATGATTCAAACACCTACAAATGCAATATTTAAAAGTGATTCTGCTACATAATTAGGTTATTGTTAAATCATTTGAAAAGGCTATTTTTAACTGGATTATTGCTAAGCTGATTCTATCATCCAATGGGATTAAAACAAACCAACTAGCTATCCGAGTTGTTGCGATGAGAATGTATCATCATATTGGACTTTAGCGTAGTGAGAAACCAAGCGGTCTCATAGGGATATTGGTAAGTGCTCGGTCCCGTTAAAAGTACACGTGCTCTCGTACGTAGGTTCAAATCCATATTGGACCAAGGGCATATGTAGCAATTAACTACTATCGTGCTTCGTTAAACAGTGATTATTGATTGAAATCAAGAATCCAAATAATGAAACATCATAAATCTTTGAATGAATATACAAATTTATACAAGTCTTACAAGATTCATAACTCTTTAAGGATCTTATAAGCCTTTAGAGACTCACGCTTCTTTATAAATTCACAAAACTTTGGAGATTCGTGAATCTGAAAATTTGAGATTAAAATGCATTGATTCACATTGAATTTGCATTATTCGGGGTTATTAATCAGAATCAGAGATATTCATCACTACAAGTTAGACAGTACTGTTACTTATATATCAGACAGCGCATCAGACAGCTTAAGATCTTTAACGTAATCACAACTTTTACCTGTGAAACTGGTTGTAAAACAATCAATGTAAATGCTACCACAATGAGAAAGACTTGATTTGTTTTAGAATCGTTTAGGAAATTATCGTTAGCAGCCAAAAGCCTTACAAAGGCTACAAATGTCAAGATTATGCAACATCAACCCTCTGGACATTTGCAGATCTTAAATGCAAAGCCCTTGCGATATTAAGTCGCACCGACTTCCCGTACAATTTTTCACACAACCCCTTCCCTTGGATGGATATCTATCAAACCAGTGATTGGTTGTCGGAACGGAATCATGTCTCTCCCGCGATTCAGATCCAGCCAACACACCGATCGTACGCGTGCCAAAACCGGGCCTCTGCTGCTATACTGCGCTACTTACATCGCATGCCGCCCGGACACCGTTATATGTCATTCTAATTTGTTCTACCTTCTCTCTACTTCTGACACGCAGACAAGCCCCCGCAGCTCGCTCATCGGCATCATCATCATCGGGCGGGCTGAGATTGCAACAACGCGACGCTCGATATGCAACAAGGCCGTCCCGTGTCGCGTGTCTTGGTCCGAGCGCAGGAGCTGAGGTGAGGGTGGGTGTAGAGTGCACTTTAAAGTGCGGCAAAACCGCGGCAACCCGCTGAGTGATTGCGATGGCGGGGTGGGGCGTACGACCGGGGTGGTGCGGCTGGAGAGGACACACACACGGCTAGGCTACACGGTTCGGTATGATAATTGGATGACGATTGACGTTTGCCACCGAGGGAGCTCGGGCCAATGCGTTCGAGGTCGGTTCTGGAAGCATTGAGGAACACGCGGAACATACCAGAACTATCTGCCAGAAGTAATATGAAAAGCTCAGTAATTTTGCAAAATTCAAAATAATATGAATTCGAAGACAAATCCCAATAGGAAAAGTAATTGATGAAAATTATATTCTTACTTCATCAATTTGCAAAAATCACGCCAAGCTTTGTTCGTTCGCTTAAGGGGACATTCATGGCAGAAGGTAGCATATGAAACTCAATCAGCAGCAAGGGATCATTGTAACGTCATAACCGGTTCAGAGTAGTGGAGATAGTACCTTTATCATTGCGGCTGCGTTCAATTTTAAGGGAACGAAATGAATGAATGGAAATTATTTAATTGATCTGTCTTCTCCTCTTACCTTCAGAATCGTAGTTGCCGGATTGTGAACTAATTTACCGATAAAAATGCCGTAATATGACAATCATGAGGAAAGGAAAATGGAAACCACAAAATACAATATATAATATTACATTTTCCAAGAAATGGTACACACCCACAGGGACATGATTTTATAATTCAACCCACAACAGGAGCATAACCGTTCCTTTTATGTTTGAAACTTTTTTTTCCAATTCGACCCTGCTTTTAAATGTAATACGTTGTTTCCGCAGAATTACATTCTACACATGCCAGAGGGATGTGTGGGCAGGGAGGTTACCACCTCCACTAGCGCACACTACAATTCCATTGACGTAATTGACTGTTCATAGCCCGCACTTGGGTTCGCATTTCCGCCACCTCCTGCTCCTGGGAGGATTGTTCGTTACTTGCAGCGGGGAAAATCGTTTACAAGTTTTAGCTTTTTGTGCGTTACCCTTCTGGTTCCATCGTTCTCTGACACTCTCACCCCATCTAATTCGCTTAGTGATCCAATATGGTGAGCCCGATCTATCCCTTGCAGTGTAATAGTGTGTTACCCTGCTCCTTAATAGCACCGTGGTGAAACGTTATCCTTAACGAATTTCCTCAATGAAACCCCTGCGCTACTTGCTATAGGACGTCGGGAGGGAACACTTGTGCCCTCAGTCGTGTGCATTAGTGTGCAACCATGCCCCACAATTAAAAGCGTTTTTATTGATGGTTGCATTGCAACACTGGTGCAAATTTGCGGTGTGCGTACACAATCGTTGATTAGTGGATGGAGGAAAATGATTGCCTTCATTCTGTAGCATTAATACACTTTGTGCATGCAACGAAATAATGAATTCTTCGCTGCAGTGTTGGTGCACACAAATATAAATTGCTACAAATGATTGGAGCATAATACAATACAAAATGTGGCAGGAACAAAATAGAAACTGTCCCTTGGAACCTCTTATTCTAACATCGACGTTACGACAATACATATTGGAAACATATCTTTGAGCATCGGGGCGGTCCCGTGGTACAGTCGTCAACTCGAACGACTCAATAACATGCCCATCATGGGTTCATGGGTTCAAGCCTAGAAATGACCGTCCCACCGTAGCAAGGACTTGACTATCCGGCAACGTGGTAATATATTAAGCCTCGAAAACCTGTTGTATAGGCCGACATGTCCGCGTAGGACGACGATACGCCAAATAGAAGAAGTTCTTTGAACAACGTATTATAACCAAGCAAATTACGACAGTAACTAAGAAGAATACCACAAAAATCTTGGTTCAAACTTCATAATTTTTGTCTTTTGATGATGTTTCAATAAGTTGAACATGATTTTGATCCTCAAAGATATTAGGAAACATGCTGGAAAGTACTATTTCCCTCAAAATATCTAGCTCATCAGTAATCAGAGCGATCAATAAAATAAAGCTTCTCGCCTGCTAGATTTCAATCTATTCTCTATTCGGTTTCAGTTCAATCTATCCATTTTCTACGCAATCTTAATTTGTAGAAATCATTGTCTTCCTTATCTTTATTGGAAATTTGCCGATTTTAATGTTATTTACTGTAACCGCATTAAGGGATGGATTCTGTATTAGATTAGTATAGGATACGGTAATGTCGATTTAGTCTTTAAGACCGACTTGTTAATCCTGTAAGGCGGAGAATTGATTAAAAAACAAAAAAAAACATTATCTTTTATATAGATTTGAATTCCAGAAGCAATGAAGCTCGAGGCAGCATTTTCAAACCCTTGGATAGCATTTTACACCGTATTGAGTTGCCATTAACCCTGTCAGGTCTTACATGGGCACATTGGATGCATCTCCCAGTTTCTGCTCGACCACAACTTGATCCTATTTTGATACGATTCAAGCCATCATTTCATTATGCAGTTCATTGTAAAAGCATTAAAGCTTAACTAATATTGGGGCCTTTCACGATACTAGCCAGTTTGTTTTTATGGAGTTTGACAGTTGGCGGCTGACATCATGTAAACAATCCATACAAAACCACACACAAAACTATCCTGCGATTTTCAACCTAAATTATTTCAGCCTCAAAGCTAGAATTAGATTCGAGTACCTGCTCGAAAAAAATATCAAAACAAGGTTGTGTTTTCATTCATCCCAAGGAGATCTAGAATTTAATAACTAACAAATAATATCATCTAAAGAGTATCTTGGAAAAAAAAATCCAAAATTTATTCTAGATTTTTTGAAACCTAGAATCAAAGTGTATGTAGATCAGGTGGTTTTATGGCCTATTTTTATAACCAAATTTGAACGTCACTTTTTGATGAAAAAAAAGTTTTTGGTGAAAACTTTAGCCTACTTAGACAGGCTTTCTGGTAACTTGAAGAATACACAAAACACTCTTAAAATATTATTTCAGAAGCAGAAGCCATAAAAATCAACGTTCTAAATAAATACACCTTGGGATAAGCCTAC
Organism: Anopheles gambiae; assembly: GCF_943734735.2. Taxonomy (NCBI): domain Eukaryota; kingdom Metazoa; phylum Arthropoda; class Insecta; order Diptera; family Culicidae; genus Anopheles; species Anopheles gambiae. The sequence goes on along the minus strand of NC_064602.1, from coordinate 12,309,570 downwards.
CTGTATATTATACCCACTTTGATAGCTGCTCGAAAACTGCTGTACAGCTGATAGGCTGAAATTTCAGCCTACGATCTTAAAAAAGTAAGGGGCCCAATTAGTAGAATATGTAAACCAGCAATAAAAATGCGTGCAAAAATCCCCCAGAATATCCGTATTTGCGCATCATGTCAGAACAAAAAAATCTTGCCATCTCACATCAACAAGAATTTGTCGCCTTTTTGTTGCGCCTCAATTACACAGCCGCAGTTTAGTATCTTTCGCAAAACTGAAACACATAATTAGTGGCTAATTTGTACTGCCTGATAAATGCTTACATTAATCGCCCCGAACGCACGGGCATTTCCCTTTCCCATCCACACACACACACACACACAGAGACAAACACACTCCAATGCAGGTGTGGTCAAATTTCTCGGAACGGATCCAAATTCCGCGTTCGGCTCAAAATATTTAGCCCGGATTTTTGCCAGCCAAACCGACGACAGGGGAGCATTTTCATAAGCCACAGCAAAGCAATAGCAATAGCAGCAACAAAAACGCAAAACAAAAAAAAACATTTACCCCACCACCCAAACAGGCAGCGCAACCGTCGCACAGATTCACGTGCGATAAAATTAGCCCCAAAGAAGCTTCCTTCATTTCCCATAAAAAAATTCAAAACCGACACACACACACACACGCGCGCGCGCACGCGAAATAAACGCACATAACTCTCATCATACGGTCGGCGGTATTTTGTCTTCCCCAGACAATCTGCTTCCTTCGGTGGGTCAGCTTCTTGGGCAATGTAGCGCGAAATGTCCTCCTAGAGTGGGGGGGACGGGGTGGAACATTTTTGCGTAATACGAGGTCAACCGCCGAGAGTCAACACCGAAGGTGGACAAAGAGAGCGAAAATCGCATAAAACAACATCAAACAGAAAATGTCCTCAAAAATAAATATAATCCGCCGCCGCCGCGCGTCTAAGTGTTTGTAATGCGATCTTTCTTGCGCGCACAAAAGAAAATCGAAAGCAATTACACACTAATTCGCAAATCGCAAAATGCTGCACATCGGGACGAAAAGAAAAAAAGGTATGTGGAAGAGAGAGAGAGAAAGAGATTGAGGGATGGTTTGGTAATAATCAATCCTTGGCACGGGACGGGTCCCACAGCAAAAAGGTAAAAAACATGCACGACGAGACGCATGTCCCAAGCGGCAACAAACACACACACACAAATAATAGAACGATGGGAAGCTATTTCGACCGAACGGTGTGTGTGTGTGTGTGTGTGTGTGTGTGTGTGTGTGTGTGTGTGTGTGTGTGTGTGTGTGTGTGTGTGTGTGTGTGTGTGTGTGCATGGTTTGGGAAAAGACGCGGCATTCCACACGCGGTTTTCCTCCGTCGCACGGTCTGTAATTGATGCTATTTTCACCGTTCGACGATACCCGAATACGAATCATCCGCAATGTCGCGTCTCTATTTCACAGCCCATGTCGTCCGCTAATGTTGGGCCGCTGCTCCTCTTACTCGTTAAATTTAAACACACATTCAAACAACTACTTACAAAGCTTCAATCGAACCGCCCTCCATTGTGTAGCGCATCTTGGGGATGATGATGATGATCGCCGATTGCCTGTTCATCGATCAACCGTTCGCCGAAGTGTGTGTTTGAATTATTTTGATTCACAAAAGCGCTCACTATTGGCAATTATGTTAAGCTAAGCATTATGCTAGCCTTACTTTCCCACCAAACGATTTTGAGGCGAAAACGCACAAGCAACGAACCCTCTTCTCTCGTCAGTCCACAATTGCAAGACACACATTCGTCAAACGATGATCGCATTACATAATGCTGCTGGGCTGATCGATTCTCCTCCTCCTACTCCTCTCGTCGTGTATTGTTGTTTTGTGTTTTCGGTAAAAGCGAGATGAATCACACACTTCTATCAAGAATGAATGAACGACCAACTGCACTAAATCATCAAATTCATAATACACAAATAATTCACCCCGTAATCAATCAGCCGATCGCGTACAAAAAAGGGGGGGTTAACACAACACAACACCCAACGGCCCTACACTAAAACAGGCGACCGATTCCCTCTCTCTCTCTCAGTCAGTCAGTCAGTGTATCGTTTACCAACCCGCGACCGTACGACCGAAAGCGATGCGATAGACTAGATGAGCAGGCAGGCAGGCAGCAGCGCTGTTGGCCGATTAGCCAATTTACAATTGGAGCATCATCACACATCCTTCTCATCGCCCCAAAGCAACACAAAAAAAAACGGGGGGAAAGAAAAAGGAAAAAGGAATCGCAGATGCATCCGCTCTCATATACCGTACCGAACGACGACGTTCCGAGGTTTGTCGCCACCACCACCACCGCCCGACGACAACGACGAGAGCTGCCAGGTAATTAAAGATCGGAAATTGTTTATTTTCCCCCCTTTGCGTGTGCTATTGCACTGTGGCGGTTTTTTGTCTATTTTTTTTTTTTTCTTTTATTTATTTCGCGATGTCTGTAAGGCAGCCAAATCCCTTCCTCAATTGACGTTGTCTGCCGAAATTAAACCGTGTACCATTGCGAAAAGGAGGCTTAGATGATCGATACAGAGTCGCTCACGATCGTTGCAATGTAGTGATGGGAAAAATGAAGTTTTTCTCGGGATCGATTCCGACTAGCTCCTCAGTTTTCTGGAATCGATTCCGGATAGTAGTTCCGGAATCAGTTTCCAGAATCGTTTCCGTAATCAGCTCCGGAATCGGAATCGACTCCAGAATTGATTCCTGAATCGACTCCAGAATCGGAATCGGATCTGGAAACGGAATCGGATCCGGAAACGGAATCGGTTCCAGAATCGACCCCGGAATCGGCTCCAGAATTGATTCCGGAGTCGGAATCGGTTCCGGAATCGGCTCCGGAATCGGATTCGGTTCCGGAATCGGATTCGGTTCCGGAATCGGATTCGGTTCCGGAATCGGATTCGGTTCCGGAATCGGATTCGGTTCCGGAATCGGATTCGGTTCCGGAATCGGCTCCGGAATCGGAATCGGTTCCGGAATCGAAGTCGGCACTTGAATCGGAATTGGCCCATAAATCCACTCCATAATCGGAATCGGCTCCGGAAACGGAATCGGTTCCAGAATCGACTCCGGAATCGGTTCCAGAATTGATTCCGGAATCGGCTCCGAAATCCGGAATCGGAATCGGAATCGGTTCCGGAATCGACTCCGGAATCGGTTCCGGAATCGAAGTCGGCTCTCAAATCGGAATTGGCTCATAAATTAGAATCGGCTACCAAACGGAGTCAGTTTCGGCATCGCCATAAAAATAGGCGTTTGGGTCCAATCATTCTACGTATTGATAAACGCAACAATCCAAATTTACTTGTAAAAAATCCATTCTCATGGAGATTCCCAGACTGATTAACGCTCCGGAGTCAACCCCGGAATCGGCATCGGAATCGGAATCGATTCCAGCATTGGAATGGGCTTCGGAATTGATTCCGAACACGGAATTGATTCCGAACACGGAATCGGAATCGAGTAGGTTCGATTCCGAGCTCCCACCACTATTGCTGTGACAGTTTCCCCCCGCTAAAGAATTGTAGAATGTGCCAAACAAACAGAATAAAAACACACAAACATGAGCCTCAGTTGCTTTCGATCAATTCTTAAATACACTTGTGCTTGCTCTACGTGTGTGTGTGTGTGTGTGTATGTTTTGGTTGCATTTTGTTGATAGATAAAGCTGCTCCACTTCGCTTTGTGTTTAATCTTTTCCCCTTTTTCCGATGCAATTCATCTCTCGCTTGCAGGCGCTGCGGCCCCAAAACACAGACCAACGCCATAGACCCTAGAAGCTGCAATAACTATACTACCTACCCCCATCATGCCCTCCTCTTCCACCCCCCCGTCGATGCGTTAGGTTGATCGAGCGCGTTCTCGGCCGAGCGCAGCCCGAGACGACGTCGTCGTCGTCCAAGTGTCTCTGTGGACGATTAAGATGCAAATCGCTCTCTTCGAGCGCTTGAGATCGAGGAGGAGGGCGGTGGCGATCCGTGGCGAGGGGGGGGGGGCAAGCAGTTGGCTGTGACTGTGCGCGATGCACGAGATCGGGTGGTGATGTTGTTGGATGCGATCAACGACGCCAGAGGGAGCGAGCACAAAGTCCATCCATCGTGTATAGTGCACCGCAAACTACACACAGCCACAGCGACACACACACACACAGAAGGATCGTGCGGGAAATCGGCACACATTCGCAATGGATGCACTCAAACTGCACTTAGACAGACAGACACACACACAAAGGCGCGGGAATCGCGTGTGCGCCCGCGTAAGGTTAATGGGAGGTAGCTTTTTAATGTTGCTCGTTTATACTGCCCTACCGATAGAGGGGCAGCCGCAGAGGGCAGTGGTATCGATTGGACGCGAGGTGCAATTGGACGATTGCAATTGGAACAACACAGAATGCGATGTGTGTTGCAGGCGGTTCCTGATTAAACCCTTTACAATCGCAGTGCTGTTTTTTTTTTGTTTTATTGTGGTTCAGATGGGGCTAAGTGCCGACCTTCCTCATCATGTTTGATGTTTTATTTACCATATTTTTCACATTTATACAATGGAATACATTCCGGTTTAAGTTTGAGAAACTTTAGTTTTGTTTTATATTCATTCCCAGCAGTTAAAAAATAGATAGCATCATCCATTTTGAAAAACATTGTAAACAACATCCTAATGTCCAACGAACGAACGATAAAAACGAGGCAAAATTGAGTCAAGCTGTCAAAAATTGAGACTCAAATCGTTACACTTTCATTCACTTGCAAGCCCAGGCAGCAGATAATTTGCCCATTTGGTGCTCAGACATAAAGACATAGTTGCAAATTCAAACACGAAGCAATCAAAATCAATCATTTGTTGGGCTAATCTTATCGACAAGACTACACTCGACCAGTTAGTAACATGTTCGAGCAACTGCTCGATTTGAATATCGTATGTTGCTAAATTGGTTGATATTTATAGGATAATAATGAGTTCATCAACATTCCTATCGATCGTACAGTTTGTTCTAGTCTTGAGTAAACCTAAAATTCATGAATTTGAATGAATCTGTGAAATATATTCACTAAAGTACTGGATTGTGATATTAGTTTAGTATAAATTTGATAAGAAGAGTGCACCTTAATCGCCGGTCTGTTTGGAACTGTGTATTCGTTTGTCCCATAGTTCATTACAAAGTTCATTCTTGTAGTTCGAGCAGTTCATTTCATGCAGTCCAAATTAGTCAAGTAGTTTTATCTATATCCTATGATTTAGTTCTTCTAATTCATATATGTTTTCTTATTTGAATTCACATTCGAAATATTTATGTATAAACCCAAAATCCAACAGAATCTTTGACATAATTAAATGAATCTGAATCTCAATTGGAAAGATTCATGAATCTCAAAGATTCACGAGATCTCGAAAGATTCACGAATCTCTAGGGATGTATGAATCTCCAAAGATTCAGCTTCAGAGGTTGAGTTTCTTATTATTCTTCTCCATGGCGTAACAACCCACGTGGTCATGCCAGCCTACCTATACAGGATGTCGAGACTTCTTGGCAAGTAACAACCTACGTGGTCATGCTAGCCTACCTATACAGGCTTTCGAAACTTCTTGGCAAGTACTGCGCAGCCGGATAGTTTGTTTTGCTACGGGGAGATGGTCCATGCGAGACTTGAATCCACGAAGTGCATGTTGTTAAGTCGTGCGAGTTCCAATGTATCATGGGATCGTGTAAATTCAATATTTTTAAAATCCACACATCTCTAAAGGTTCATGAATCCCTGGTGTTTTATGAATCTTAAAGGATACATGCATCTTCTATACTAATGAATCTTTCGGGATACATCAATCCTTGGAGATTCAAGAATCTCTTCAGATTTCTTAGGAGATCCAGGAATCTTTAGGGAATCGATTCGAAATACAAATCACTCATCACAGAACATTCATATGAATCGATCTCAACGAAAGATTTATGAAACCCAACACTAGTTAGCTCTCCAATGGTTGTCTGCGGAAGACGCATCGACATATCATAATCGCTTGGTCGTACCTCACACATTTATGAGCAACTTTTTCACTTAAACTTAGAGCCTTAAAATTAGACAAGCAAAGGCGAGTAGAAAAAATAATTATTTACTATTTATTTTAGCAGCAAATCTACCGTTCGATAATGAACTCGAATTTTGTGTTTCGTATCATAGAACATTGGAGCAATTTTCCGATTTTCTAACTGCAATAGATCAAAGGCCTCAATGCTGGGTATAAAATCATTGGGCATAATTTACATAATCCAAATATCAATAGAGCTCTGATCATGCAAAACAAAAGCCTTCGTCCTTCGTCATAAATCCCATTACAAGCAAATGCTTCAACAAATGTGAAAATTGAATTTTTCTTCATAACCATCTGACCAACTGTATCTTTACCGCGTCGGTGCTATGACCCTTACACAAAATGACGAGTCCCCAAGAACAGGTGAAACGATTCCGCCCGTCGTGGTGGCGGGTGGTGTGACGACGACGACCGCGACAGCAACGACAACGAGCGAAACAATTTTTCCCTCGATAATAATAGATTTTACACCCAAAATCGCACAAAACATTGCGAGGGCACGGCACATCTCAGTTAGTGCAATCTCGCGGGGCCTGCTAAGAAATCACTAACCCCGCACGCAGGTGCCTGGCCTGTGCGGTGAGTGTGTGGATAGGTCAAACATTCTCGAGCGCAAAAAACAACAGAAAAGTAAGAGCAGCTTGGCGTACTCTTTTAGAGCGACAATTGTGGGCCCACCAACGTGCGATATCTGCCGAACGATCAGCACACAACAGACTGTTTAGTATGTGTGTGTTTTATGTTTCTTTTCTTTTACCAGCAACATTAGCAGCAAACAAAACATTCGCGGCACAAGACGAGCCAAAAACACAACACACTGCCACCGAAACATTGTGGCAGAAGCTTTCAACGCATAACGCCCGCAGGGTGAGCGCGAGCGAGTGCTGTTTGGTGGTTTTCAATGCATCACCGGGCAAATATTTGCTGGCATAGCGTCGCGTGATACAAAACAACGGCCCGTCGCAGGGCCGTTTGTAATAATCGTAAAGGTTCGAAGTGTTCGCGGTGTGGATGAATCATGCTCCCTCTCACTTCCCCTCTGGGCTGGGTGGGCGTATTTAATATCATGCCAACTAATAGGGAATTCCTCGAACACAAATTTCATTCATACGGAAAACTCATTGCGAATAGCGATTTTGCATTCTTGTGGCTGTTGTGTAAAGGGGAAAGAAGGGTTTTTCGTTTTGTTTGACTCACTTTCGATGAAAAAACAAAACGAAAATTGCTTTAGAACACAACTTAACCGTGCTAATGCAATTCCGGTTCGCTCTACTTATGCTCTCCCTATCTATCACAACATGCCAACAGGGCACACCAAATGTGATGATAAAGCCGCGTGCTGCGACCCTATTTTTCACCGCGCACACACCAAAAGCATAATGATAGCAATTTTTAACTTTTATCATTACCATCGTTCCCCATTACCGACGATTGCACCCCGTATTGTGAATAATTATTCACAGCAACCCACTGTTTTTATTTGTTTCCTCCTTCTATTTATCAAAACGTGCTGTCAGTGGTGTTCTCTCGGTGCAATATAAAAATAAACAAAGGCAAAGGGAAAAAGAACAAATGCAAATAGCTTCCAAAATTGTACACCAACTGCCGCAATTGCTTCTAAGCGCGTTTACAAACCGACCAAACGGGAGGAATAAGCACCGGCCGACGGTTTGGCGGCCACTGCTGTTTATGTGCGGCTAAATGTGCAACAAACCCCTAACACCCAAACACCGCCAAGGACGCCACGTTCGCGCGCGGTATGCAATTTTGCACAATTATCTAACACCGCCACCCACCCACAGGGTGACCTCCCACGGTCGCCTTTACATAGCGGGAAGAGAGAGGGAGAGAGGGGCAAGAACGATTGCTTGATCATTGTCCCTTCTCGGCAAGGGAACGACCGGCAGTCACGTCACAAGTGCCCCCAAGGCACACGCACCACCTGGTAACGCACACACACAGAGCCCATTGCCCTCTGCCCCAGGAAAGAGATTTCGCAACGATGCGACCCAAAAATATTGCCCACAGCAGCGCGGCGCGGCATCTCCTCTTCCACGCAAAACTCGGCGTGTTCGCATCGATTTCACATTCCACACTTCGGTCCGGTTTGATTTTGAGCCCGATGGGTCACATTTCTTTCGGCCCTTCGGAGGGGTGGCCCGCGAAGCAATGTGCATGTGCGCACCACACGATCCAGTTTTCCCTTTTGGGATGCAGGGATTTTGGGATGCTTTTTGGAGTGGGTCAGTACTGGCGACTCCCGTAAACCGCAATTGATCCATTTAAATAGTGGCAGTGCGGGTGTGAAGAGACACAGAAAGCGTTCGGTTCTCCTATTGGATGCACCGCAATCAATAGTGAAGAAATCCAGTAGGAATTTTCAGCAAGCAATTCTAGCAGCCAACATGAAGGTAAGATTCTGACTCGGATCTAAAATGAAGAAAATATTTTAAACACAAATTAATCTCCCGTTCCCGACAGCTCACATGCAGTGTTGTGCTTACCGTGGCCCTCGTTGCCTCGCTCTGCACCGCCAGCCCACTCCTAATCACGAAGCACGTGATCAAGAAGGTGGTCGACAAGCACTTCGAGCCGAAAACGGTCACAACGCACGCGGTCGTCTACACACCGGTCGTGGCACCGCCGCCACCGCCCGTCGTACTAGCAGCCGCGCCCGCTCATCATCCGGCGGTCGTCTCGCCCTCCGCCCTGCACACCAAGCTGACCAGCACGCTCGGGTCGTTGCTGAAGCATCCGCTGCTGCAGCATCCGTGGCTGGCCAAGTTCGTGCCGCTCGGCGGTGTGGTCGAGGTAGTGCGCAAGTTCAAGCCGGGCAGTGTAGTGGGCGCCTCCTATCCGCCCGTCGTTCAGCATCCCGTTCCGGAGGTGGACCTGCCGCACGAGGTTGAGGAGCACCATACGGTGACGACCGTTGTGACCACTCCCGCTCCGGTGTACGGTTTGCCTGCTGCTGAACCTGTCGTTCCCGCTCCAGTGTACGGTTTGCCTGCTGCTGAACCTGTCGTTCCCGCTCCGGTGTACGGATTGCCCGCTGCTGAACCTGTCGTTCCCGCTCCGGTGTACGGTTTGCCTGCTGCCGAACCTGTCGTTCCCGCTCCGGTGTACGGTGTGCCCGCTCCTGCTCCAGTCGTTCCCGCTCCGGTGTACGGTGTCCCTGCGGCAACCTACGGACTCCCCGCTACCGGTGAACATTCATCCGCTTCCTCATCCTCCTCCTCCTCATCGAGCAGCAGCACATCGTCCAGTGATGGTGCGGCCAAATACGTTGCCGTCAACCCAGGCGCGCGCCACGAAGCGCCCCTCCCCGGCTACGACCATTCGGTGGTGCTGGAAAACCTCGAACCAGCCCCGGGCACCGAGGGACTGACCATGCTCGTCCCACCGGTCGTTTCGAACGAGCTGCACCACTGGAACCCCGAACCGGTTGTACTGCGGGGCGAGGACATGCTGTCGTCCGACTATCTGCGCATGGCGCACGATGTAGCGACCGGCGGTGCCGACGCCACCGAGCCCGTTGAGGCACGGTACGTGGCAATCAACAATGGCGTGCGCCATGAAGCGCCACTGCCCGGGTACGATCGGTCGATCGTGATCGAAAACGCGGACACGGTTTAAGGGCAAGGGGGTAGCTTTTAGTTAGCGCCAAAGATCACACACACACATACGCACGTACGATTAAGCGATGTAAATCTGTAAATCTGTCACTGGTTTTGTTTAATAAACGCAAAGGAAACTGAATGTTTTGAATGTATTGTGTCTTTACACTTGTCTTACCGGCCTGTGCGGGAGGTCTTCAGCTTCAACACAATCAAAACCTGCTAATTGGACGGCTATTTGCGAGCAAAAAACGTGTTCCGATAAGGGGCTCTCAATTTCGAAATGTGTATACGAACCATGCGTGAATCATTCTGTTTGTTTTCCTTCAATTTTGTACAACAAACCCCAGCATATCAACCCTTTTGAAGGAATGTCAACATATCAGCACGGTCTCTTCGATCGTCTGTAATGTCTTCCCCAGGCAAAGACACAAAAAACCACACCCAGATGGGAATTAGTTTTTAGCGAGTTGTGGAAGACCTTTGGTGGTTTGATGGATCGTTCGCAAAATGGACAGCCACCCGCGTATGTGTGTGAGGAGTGTAAAAAAAGCGATTCCAATAGAACGGTTCTAAAATTGATATAGGCCTATGGGGGATATATGTTGCTCGCTGGCGGACGGATCCCTTTTCGCTCGATCGTTATTAGCACGCGAACGCGAAAGTGACAATAATGCCCATCCGTCAAGCTGTTATACCACACTGAATCGCATTTTGTTTCGCAATTTTGATATTTAAATTATTTTCAAACATTTTCGTTTTTTTTGTGTTCTATAATAAAATAATTTATTTAGAATATTGTTTCGTATTAGCGATTGTTTCTTTGATATAAAAATAGTCCTGCTGAACGGATAATCTTTCAATCTAAATCTTGAAGATCATTCAACAGACTGATGTTGGCTACTACAGACACTGCCGATCGTTATAGAATATTCGTTGACAGCAGCAAATCATGCAATAATTTTCTATTTTATTATAATTATACGAGAGTTAATCACTAAACCATACTTATTGATCTCTTGATATTTTGCTATGAATATCCATCTATGTCACGCAAGAGAGAATTCCTGGACTGAAGACATGCAAGCTTTCCAGTGGTGAGTTAGATCAAGGTACACTTATTTTTCACGTAAATTTAAGCAGTTCAGATATGTTGAGGATCAATTCCGAAAACATTGGTTCAGGACTAATTCCAAGACTGTTTCAGCATGAAGATCAGTTTCATGAACCGTATTGACAAGAATCAGATCCAGGTTTATAGTTTTGAGATGAGTTCCAGAGAAGTTATGCGTTCAGAGTCAGTTCCAATTGCGTGATGAATTGATTGATCGATTGATTCAGAATCAATTTCGAATAGACTGGTAGGGCTGCAGGATCTATGTTAGGACTTTTGTGAGTATAGGATCAGTTTTAGGACCAGTTCAGGTTCAGAACAAATTCCAAGACCCAAGTATAGGATTGGGTGCAGTTCCAGGACTGGTATGGGCAGAGTATCTGTTCCGGCACGGATAGGGGTTAAGATCAGTCGCAGGACCAGTATGAGTTGAGGATCAATTCCTGGACCCGTATAAGTTCGGGATTAGTTTGGGTTCAGGATCAGTTCTAGAACCTGTATGTGTTCGTGATCACTTCCAAGAATAGTATGGATTCAAAATCATTTACGGGTTTCCGAATATGGGCACATGAGTTCAAGGCCAATTCCAGGTAGAATATGGGTTCCTGGGTAGTTCCAGGACTGGTAGAGGTTTCGCAATTTTGGGATCGGTTTAGATTCATGATCAGTTTCAGGGCAGGTATGAATTGGGAATTGGTTCCTGAGCTGTGGTGTGGGTTGGGGATCTATTCTAGGACTCGTAAGAGTTAAGGACCAGTTCAAATTTCATTGATGGTTAAGAATCAATCTCTCTTGATGTGCCCCGTAGATTTCAAGTAAATTCAGATATTAAAAAAAAACACTTCAGTCCGAACCCCGAATTTATTATTCATCCCCAAAATAATAATTTGCCAAGCCTCGTAGGACTCGACTTAACAACATGTCCGTCATGGGTTCAAGCCCCAAATAGACCGCTCCGCCATACGTAGGACTGACTATCCTGCTATGGGGGGGGGGAATCAATTAGTCACTGAAAGCCAAGCCCACAAGTGGGTACAGGCAGGCCTTGACCGACATCGGTTGTTGAGCCAAAGAAGAAAAAGAAGAAGCCTTGTAATGTGGTCAAACAAATTAATTTCAAAACATTCTATTTGAAGAAGAGCCCGTGGGAACCTAAAGACAATTCCGATTGATTGATTGACAGTA